>NW_017731508.1:1882490-1914571 GCF_001890085.2 Hipposideros armiger | reverse complement strand
TGGGCCAGTGAAGCAACATCCTCCACAACTAGACTGAAGAACAAAAGGACAGCAACTTGTCTGTTCCCCTTCCCCCAATTCCCCAATGCTGTTCCTATCCCCTAATTCCCCATTTAAAAAAAATCTTAAAAAAAAAACACAAGCACTTATTAAAAATCTTCTATGACATACTACATATTCAAAACTAAGCGATAGTCACTGGCCTCAAGTAGTCCATAATTTTGCAGTCAGCAGACACTTGGAGTATTTTACAGTTCTGATCAAGATAAACCCAGGCTCTTGGGCAAGCATTACCCTAAGGAGGAGTTTCAGAGCTACCAGTGGGCCAAAAGGGCTTGCAAAGAAGGATGGGACATTAAAGCTAATTTATTTTTGTTTCATCAGACTAACTAGATTATAAGATCCTTGAAGTCCAGAGAAATGTCTTATTCACTTTTTTTTTCTAATTGTCTACTCTGCCAAGAATGTTAGGTCATTCATTTGCTTGTTGTATAAAGAAAACTACTCTGATTTACTGATTCTTATGCTGACACATCCTTTACTGCTGATGACTTTTTTGGTTTGTCCAAAGGGCAAATGGTAACTTTTTCATGGTAGCCATCTGCATCTCAGTGTGAATAAGTTCGTTAAATATTTTCCTTGGATTGGGAAGGTATACACAGCAAACCATTTATAGAGCAGAGAAAAATTATGAAGACACTCAAAACCTGTGGATATTTATCCTCAAGAAGGGACAAAGCACAGAAAATAAAGACTGGGAATCTGGAAGATAAACTCTGCCCAAAGAATTTCTATTCTGTCTAAACCAAGGCTTCTACCTCAGAAGATCCCTACCTATGTTTCAAAAATAAGAACAGACTACCACACACCAACAATCTGAAGTGAAGTTTTTCTTTTTAGACATGAAGGCTTTAACACTAACTTAACCCTTAGAAGGGGCCTCAAATACTGAAGATTCAGGAATAAATGATAGCTTAAAAAATGTTTTAGTAATCAAGTTATAAAGGATTTGATACTCTCTAATAAGAGATATGATGAGGTTATGAAAATATCAAATAATTAACTGAATTTTCCTAATCATAATCACTTCTCAATTAATAAAAAAAATCACTGTTTCTCTCTGTTTTTTTTAAAACATAAGATTATTTAGGAGTAATGATAAAATACTGATTAACTGTTTTGTTTTAAAACAAGTAGACTAAAATATTGTTTGAAGTTATTCATTCTATGCAGTTGACATTTTAATGTATAAATATAATTACGGACTCTTTAAGAATGCTTACTTTTGCCTTGATATATATGTTAGCAATTGTGTTTGAAAGAGAATCATAAAATGTAAAACTTTGTATTTAATCACCAGTGTCAAAAATTATTAGGTAATAACCACTGGAGAAGAGAATGTGTAAAAGATACAAAGGCCCATATTTAAGACATAATTTTTCTAATAGTTTCTCTGATTTTAAGATGTCATGGCGTCATATAAAGGTTAACAGGTCAGATACCAAATGGACTTTTTAAAAAATGTTAAGTGATCAATTTGCACTCATAAAAGGGTTAAGATTACTGGAAGCTACAGTCCTTTGACCATCATCTAGGTACACTTACTAGAGAGACAATAAAATGTGCCTCCCCTCATGTTCAAATGGCCGAAAAAAAGTGGAACCAAGTAGTTTCTTAAAGGAAAACTGCCCCCAAATTGGGGGCGGAATAGAATCCCATCAATGCTATAAAACTAGAATTTTGATCCTAGAACACATTGTTTGGAGATCTACTTCATTGATCTTGGTTCCCTGCCTCCTGTCTAACCCATCGCAGTCGTCCTGCAGTACACAGCTCAGCTCAAAGTCAGGACACCACAGCCGGCCGTGAGGCCACAATGGGGAAGGAGAACAGTTCTTTGACAAAGTTGATTTATTTTTTAAATTTCACTTTTTACTGTTGAAAGCTTTGGCTAAGTGTGTATTTAAAATCCATTGTGATGGTAAATATGACATACTTTATTCAGCCTATGTCTAAATGCTGGCAAATAAAACTTTGGAATAGGAATAAATACAAACAAGGGAATTCTTTCAGTTTTCTAATAGCAGAACGAGGTTTTCCTGGCAAAATATGACACCTGATTTTTTTTTTAAGGCAAGTTGGGTGTTAGTAAAATTTTCAAGAGAAGAGCTCTTTCCAAAAACACCCTAGAGTGAATATTTTTAAGTTATTTTTTTTTCAAAATATAAGCGCTTTTTAATTTGTTTTATTTTCTTAAGTGGTACACATTTTTGAAGAAATGGGGATAAGCACTGTTGAGGAATCACAGTAAATGGAGAATAATCTCGCACATTGTGCCCACCTGCAATCACTGACCCAAATACCTTGCATTCGGCTTTGGTCATGTTATGATAAAGGTTGTATCTGGTTAGTTTCAAAATATCCAGATGCAGAAGGGAAAAGCCACTCAGCCAGGTTGTTTTATGCATCAGCCACCCAGCTCCCCACATTGGAGGCACCCGCTGACTGTCTGCCATGAACATGCTGCATCTGGATGTTTGGCGTTGTGTAGCCACAACGAAAGACTAAGTGCGAAGTTTTACAGCTGCTAAGGTAACACCCTTTTTTTTTTTTTCCTTCTTATGCTTCACAGAAATAAGCTTCATTTACAGGATAATTTTGGTATCAAATTATACAACTGGCACTACAAGCCCAGAAAGTGAGAATCCTGTTTGGAGAAAGAGGGCCAAGCACTATGGCAGCAAGGACTGCAGGGGAGCACAGGGGGCAGATCATGGAAATCATAGTTTCTCCTGATGCTCAGATACCAGATCATCTGACAGATGTGACACATCTGATGGAAAAAATTTTAAAAGTTAAGAGTTTGTAAACTACCAACTCATTCTTGCTGCATTTGTAATATATCTCCACTGGAGTGAAAATTGTGGGAATTTATATAAGCTGGAGGTGGGTAGGCACAAGGAATCAGAGTATACTACTCGGAACTGTAACAACAGTGAATACGACTGATTTAACTAAGTAAACTACAATGAAATTAAATATCTATATTTCCATTGAGATTTATCGAGACTGTTGCATCTTTGAAAATGTTAATGACTTCACCACATTAAAGCAAATGTTTATTTTTAAAGTCTCAAACAAGAACACCTCTTTTCTCCAAAAATACATGGAATTCTGTGGCAGCTTTAGAAAGTCGTTGACATTTAATGAAAAAATATGACACAATTTCTTCAGAGCTTTGCCTTGTGATTTTCTACATGTACTTGAGTCATGTTAACTTTTGTCTGACTTGCTTGCCCCAACTTCAAAGTGGGAACAAATCCTACTTTGGAAAAAAATATTTTTTCCAATCTGACAGATTGGAAATATATTAAAATTTGAGAAATGTTTTGAGTTGCAGGAAATTGAAATCATGAGACTTTTACTACAGAATATCACACATGAAAGAAATTATCCTTGTTTAGGAGGGAAGTTGATTTAAGTCAGATAACTGTTATTATAATATCTTATTCACAGTGTAGCAGAGTATATCATCAACAAACTTCTCCAATTAATGTAAATTCATGAAAATTCTTATGATTTGGAGCATATCCATTTAAATGGCATTATATAAAAAAACATTTCTTAGAAAACAGTAAGTACATTTAACTTCTCAATAGTGGGGAAAAAAAGTTAAATATATGAAAATAAAATTATACCGACACAAATAGCTTTTTATGTATAAGATGGTTATGTCGCCAGAGGCTCACGGGGACGTCCAAGAGAGGACTCAGCTGGGGCGATGGTGACAGGGTTCTTGTCTCCGCGCAGGAAAGATTTCAAGAGTGACACAGATGCAAGAAAGCGAAAGTGATTTATTGAAAACGAAAATCCACACTTGAAAGTGCAAGCGAACTCAGAGAAAGAGTCCTGCCGAGAAAGTTACTATCAGGGGTTTTTATTCCTCTGGGGTGGGAATTGGAGACGTCCCATTGATGTGGTTCATTCATCTCCTTTCCCTGGGCAGGACCCTCCATTTCCCTCTTTTTCTAACTTATTTGGTTCCTCCGGAACTGTCATGGCACCAGATGCATGATGGGAGTCATACTAGTAACCACAATGCAAATGACGTATCTATGATGACATTAAAATTAGCTGAAGGTCAGATCCCGGATCAGGATCAGCCTAGCTGGGTGAAACTGTTTTTGTTTTTCTCCAGCTGCAGGTGCTGGATACCGTCACTTGTTACTTGTGTAACCAGTGAGGCGCCTCACGTTGTAACCTGGGCTGGGTGTCAATTCCCTAGGCTACCTGTCCTGCCTCAGTTTGTCTTTAGAACAATATATTACTTGCTCTTCTTAGGGATACTCTCTTTAGAATAAGGATGAGAATCCATTCATTTAATGGTATAAGTCGAGTAATCAATCACAGGCTCAGCATTATATTCACACACATAATATAATAGCAAAACAGTGTCCACTAGTGCTTCCCACTAAGTTGACAGACTTTGTGGCAAAATTTCTGCCATTGTTTTCTACTTACCTCCTATTCCCCATTATTAGTAAACGAATTCATTTGTAGCCTACTTCTAAGACATTGTATTGAGCACCAAACACAGCCACCCTCTGTAGCTTTTTATGATCAAAATTATGAGAAGAAAAAATTAGCTGCATCTGGTAGAAGTAAGAAACTGACATAATAGTCAAACAAAGGGATAAAACATTGAAACAAATGAGGGTAATCCTTGAAAAATAAGTTAAAAGAAATGTTTAAGGTAAAAGGAAGATACATAAAGATTAAAATAGTTGACATTTTAATTTAATCATGTCAAAGACTTTTTACTCCAATAAGATTATTTTGGTGAAAGGTTTTGCAAGTGGCTTGCAAAGAATATCACTATGCTGAAGCGTTATTGTAAAAAAACTACAAATGAATGGGCTTGAAGATGACAGAAGTCTATTTCATGTTCATATAAAGTCGAAAACAAGTGTCTCGGATTGGCAAGTCACTTTCGAGGACCCAAGGCTTCTTCCATCTTGTGCTTCTATCACTATCAAGATGTGTTTGCCGAGGTTCCAACTCGGGTTCAGTGTGTCACAGAAGGATAATGATCGTAGAGGCCTGAGCATGAGAAGAATTTTGTAGGCCATTCCTGGAAGTTATTCATATCATTTACTATCCCATTCCATTGGATAGATCTCAGATGTAGGGCTGCACTTAACCACAGGAGAGCCTGGAAAATAGTCTAGAAAGAAGAAGAAATTAGTTGAATGACCACTTAGCCAGTCTTTACCATAAATACAATTTTAAAATTTTTATTAAACTTATTTCTTTAAAAACTTTCAAGCTAAAACTCAATATGTGTATAATATAGAGCTTTGTAGCTATAATAATACAGTCAAAATTTTAACAGTAATAACAATACAGTGACCCTTGATGAGTCATTACAATGTGCCACACAGTGCTAAGTGCTGTATTTTAATCTTCACAGTATCCCCCATGAGGTAGATGCTATTAGTGTTGTCACTATTATTTAGATGGCAAAAATTGAGGCATAGGAGAACTTGCCAAAAGTGGTGGATGATGCAGGTAGCAAATAAAATGATAGGACATAAATGCATGGAAAGTTGCCATTGCAGTTCAGCTAAAAAAAAAGCTTTACCTAAAGCTTTGTGGTAATCAATTTCAAATTTCACTTTTACCAGTATTTTATTTGGCTTCAAAAATCTTCCAAAACAAATGCTCACATAAGCATATGTTAAAAGCAATATGCTTATATCCTAGGTAGCTTACCTGCTTGAGAAGCTAATGTGATGGGAACAAAAATTTTTCATAAATCAAAACTTTCTGTCCTTCTTTTCTGTCCAATATCACCACATTTTTCTCACCACCTAGACATTGTCAACACAGCATTTTCCACTATGAAGTCTATCCTATTGCATATCTAGGGTAGTCTGTGGAAAGAAAAATTTAAAAAGATATAGGGAATTATCTCTCAGGAGAGAGAGAAAAAAATGGAGAGCAAAAGTTGGGTGGGGGAGTAAGAAGATAACCCCTTGGTAAATATGGTAACTAGGAGACTATTGATGGAAATATTTGAGACTAAGCAAAAAGAGTGTTAATAGGAGCGGCTGTGAGATAGAGGGGAAATTTTTTTTAAATTGAAGAATGAACTTTTAAGAAGTCGCTGATGTTAATAATTGATTAAATCTTTTTTAATGGTGTCCAAGCAATTTAAAAAAGATTGTAGTTACTTTTAACTTGTGTTGCAATTTATGGTCTCGATTTCTTTCATTGTAGCCCCAAAGTGAATCATAAAAAGCTTTATTTTATTTCAGTTACATTGAGACTGTGGGAACAGAGAATCTTAGAGTTGGAAGGAACCTTAAAGATATGCAATCCAGTACCTTTCCCAATGTAAGAATTTATTTTTTCATTCCTCCCTCACCACCCCTACCACCACCATTTCAATGGTTTTTATAGAAAAATATTCATTCCTTGAGGAGGCTGACCATTTTGTTTCTAAACAAACAAAAAAATGCTTTATTATATTGAATCAAAATCTACCTCCATTACTTATACCAATATGCTACAAATTCTGCTCTCTATAAAATCTCATTAACCTAACCAATTCTTCATATACTAGTTTCTCAGATGATTGAAGATATGTGTTATCTTTCTAAAAATTGTATTTCTTTTGATCTAATGATAGAGTTGTACTTGAGCTTCATTCCCGACTCTGCACACAGGTCACCCTTAGCTTTAGGTTCACTTCCAAACTCACTAGTCTTGATTTCTCATAAAAATGTTTAACATCTTTCCGATTTTCTACTGTCCCATGTATCTGAAAACATGTAAAAATAGGAAACAAGATGGAACACTCAAAACAGGGTAATTTAAGAAAAGTTTATTCACAAAGTAAATTACCAAAGGTGTGTGTGTAGAACTGTAACTGAGACTGGTAGCATCCTAGCTAGTATCACCCTAGGCCTGAAGAAACAAGCCGAGAAAATAGTTATCAAAATGTGGAAGGAGAGAATTGTGCAGGATGAACCCCCTTGAAACAAGCAATTACCTTCTGTGAAGGTACAATGCCCATTCAAGGCAACTCACAGGGAAGGAACCAGGAACTTGGAAATTGATGCATGATCTCACTCTTCTCACTTCCACCAAGCTCCTGGAGGAGTTTCTGATTGACTGGACCCAACCAGAAGCCAAAAGATCAGCCTTCCAGAGCAGAGAGCAGATGGACAAGTATGGAGAGGGGTTCTAGAGGAAAAAAAATGAAAGATATCTGTCATGTTCCATAATATTTTTACAGATATCCACCAAAACAAAATTTGCTCTGCTGTGAGGTGATCAGTCTTTTAATCAGTTATGTAACTCAGAGAGATTTACGTTTCCCGCAAAGTAACAAACTCACTTATTTTTCCCACTTATTAGAAACCAAGTCACATAGAAAGACATCCCCAAAGAAACGATAATACAGAACTCACCTATGTATTATTTTGATGCTTTTGACATTCACATACTTAAACGTCTTGGTTGTCCCATCATGAAATACAGCCCTCTAGTGAAAAGTGGTATTTTAGGGTATGAGCATGGGCTATCACGGGCATTGATACTGCCTGTTATAAAAGACACTACTAACAAAATAAAAACAATTAACAGAGACAGGTTGCTTTGTCTTTTATTCAAAAGAAAGGAGGCAGGGGGAATGGTTGGGTCCCAAGGGAGGAACAGAGAGACAGGCTGGGGAATTGACAGAATTGGCTATATGCCATTAGTCTTTTAGATTCTCTTTAGTAAGCTTTCTGCCAAAATGTAGTACAATAGACGTTGTCAGATACCTAATGCTATACTGGGTAACAGCCCAAGCCTTAAGAAATCCAGGATATACACATGAAAAACTGGAAATGTTTGTATTTATTAAAAACATCTCTCTGGATAAAGGTGATTTTTACACAACCAAGACCATTATTTATGAGTTCACTCATGTGTAGTAAAATGTACTCTTGCCCATCCACTTGCCTTAAAAGAGAATAAATAAAGCAAAATGAAATAATCCAATGAACCTCATGTACCCATTATAGTACTTTAAAAAGTAAAAGGAGACCTTCTATCATAAAGCTGAGATTGCTTTACATGTATCATCCAATTTAATTTTACAGCATTTCTGAGATCCAGTGGGAATAGCTGTAGTAATTCCTGAGGTGTCTTGATGCCACTGGGGCAAGCATTTCTAGGCCTGAAATAAATACTTCAATTGTAGTTACACTCTGTCAGGTCCAGTGCTCAGTAGCTCATAAGGTCCCCTTAGATCAAGTATGTCCTATTTTTTCTTGTGCTTTTTTTTCTGAGACTCATTTCAAACTTGTAGTAATCATTTATGTTAACAAAGTTGAAGGACCTCAGAACTGGTAGGCTGTAATGCTAAAGATAAATTTGGCAGCGGTTTCCACAATTGGCTTGGGATGGTACCTTCACAAGACCTTTCTCCACTTCTGTTCGGTTTCAAGTCACAATATGTTACCATGCATAAAAGATAGTCAAATAGTTTGATATCCAGAAATGAAGTCCACTAGAAAGTATGGCAAATGTTGGATACCACTCACCAAATTTTATTCAAATTTGAAAATAAGTAACTTTTATATTAAGCATTGTTGGAAAGGCATGGGAAACTATTGTGGATGTTTCAATGTAAAATCATGGTTGATAGACACGGACAAATGGGAGCATAAACTCCATTTAGCTCCTGTTGGCAGAGGAACCCAACAGTGCTTCCAAGGACCTTAAAGGTTAACAATAAAATCTAAAATTGAATCCTCATTTTCAATGTGAGCCAATCTGTTATAAAACAATGAGTTGGCATGAACATACCAAGGCCAATGAGTACAGTTAAACAAGAGCCTGTCAGCATACCCATGCTTTATCACCCATGCAGGGAGTAACTCTCCATGACATTAAAGATGCTCTGTTTGATGGAATGTCATAGTTAGTTCACACTGGCCTTATCCTGGATCGTAGATTCTCTGTCACATCCTGCCAGTTTAGAGCAGGACCTAATGATTACAGTGTCTTACCTTACAAGCCCTGATGGGAAACCAGAGCTGAGTTTAGCTGTGTAAATTGCTGCACAGCATCAGAGATGCCAATTGGGAGAGATTGATAGAGGAGAGGACCAGCCGTATGGAAGAAAATAAAGGAAAAAGTATTGTGTCCTGCTCTTGGGTAGAAAAGCTCATCATCTCAAACTGAAGGAAAATAATAAGAGTTTCAAAGAATTTTGAGGCTGCAGATCATTTCATCCTTTGGTTACTTGAATGAAACAAAAAATGTATGTCCTCAGTAGTCACAGGGCACATAATACCCACAAATATACAGAAGTTTGGACACGTATGTTAAAACACATGACATAAGTGTTTATTGTCTATTATGTGCTAGAAATTGGGAACCTAGAAACAAACCTAGAGATGAATAAAGTCAAACAAACACAATTCATGGAATTTATTCATAAGCAAATTTATTTTTGTGTCCAACGGTCTCCTTAAATTTAATCAATGAGAAAAGCTTCCCTGGATGAAAGCTCAGATAGTTTCAAGTGTTGTCTGATGATGATTAAGCCATGTATACAATCTAATTATTTAAATCTCCATACCCACATAGTAGTCACCTAACAATTGCTTTAAATTTGAAGCTTCTTCTTCAGTTTGTTTGTGCTGCAGAAGGGAAGCCTGCAAATGGGGAAGGCATTGTGGTCCAATTCTTTCTTTCCCTGCCTTGAACTTTCTATCCCTCCTAAGCCAGCTTGCTAACCTCAGCTTCAGTGCAGTAGAATTGGAGCAGGCATGGAAGGAGAGGAAATGGCTGTAGGAATGTACTCACCTGATGGATACCGTCATGATGACTCAGCATGGGTGCTCTCTGGGCTTGGCAAGTGCTTAAAGCTGACCCTTTCTCTAAGGGGTGTTTTTGTGAGTTCTTAACAGATTCCCTGATCAGTAGACATCTTTTTCCTGAAGCTCATTTGATGTGGTGAAAAGACCTCAGTTCCAGTTGGTTGCTTTGGACCCTTCTCTAGCTCCTTGGCGTTCAGAAGTCCATCCCCAGCTTCCTGCTACTGAAGCACCTCTGTGCCCTTTGGAGGAGCCATGGCAACTCCTTCATGCAAAAGTCCCATATCAAGTCCACAAAAAATATTCATACCTCCTTTGCTCTGATGACATTTGGAAGTATAGCTAATTCTCAAACCACAGGCTCCCTATCCTAGACTCTTAATTGTTAGGCTTCTCATATGTGTTTCAGACATCAGTCTTCTGTACTATCTAAGCAAAACAAAGCTAAGCACAGGAATCAGTAGATATGCAGGTCTGAATTGTCCCCTCAATGTTCTCATAGAGTGGTTCTCAACCAGGGTTAATTTTGTACTACAGGAGACATTTGGTAATATTTGGAGACATCTTTGGTCATCACAGCTAGAGAGCAGGTGCCATTGGTAGAGGCAAGGAGACTGCTCAATATTTTACAATACACACAACAGCACCCCCAAAACAAAGAATTGTCGAAGCTAAAATGTCAGTAGAGCTGAGTTTGAAAATCTCCTGTCCTAGAAAATACTTTTTTAAGTCTGTTCTTTACTATTAAGTAGGCTATATCTGTAAAGATGAAAACATAAAATTCCTGACACTTCCTCAACTCAGGAAGTGTCACTTATATTAACTCACTAACCATACATATTAAGTCAGGCACCATTATCAGGGATAAAGTGGTTCTTTTGGAGCTTACTTGCTAAAGGGGGAGGAAGATAGAAAATAAACAAGTAAACAAATACATTAGCAGACATTTTATACACTAATAGTGTTCTGAACATGATAAAGCAGAGTAATGTGATAAAGAAAGGGTTTCATCACTTTGTTTTAGAGCAGTCAAGGGAGTCAGTCCTTTCTGAAGAAGTGGTAACTGGGCTGACATCCAAATGTAATGTGGCCACTTCATGGAAAGGGCATTCTAGGATGTAAGAGTAGCTAATGCAAGGGCTATAGGCAGGAACAAGCATGTAATGTTGCAGGAAAATCAAGAGGTATTGTGAGTGCTGAGGAGCACAGGCCAAAATGAGGACAGAAACAAATGCAATAAGTAGTTCCTGTTGGAACAGTAAACAGTTCTTATAAAAAAATACTTTGGAGGGACTTTGGTACTGTGTGTTCAAGATATCCCTTTTAAAATTCAAAAACTTTTGTGTATGTGTCTATGTGTGTACTTTTCATCAATTCTCAAAAATGACCCTTGTTTAGGAACACACCTTTCCTGTGTTTCTCCTTTACTCACACACTCACACTTCTGGCACCAGATGTGTGGGTTTTCCACACACCAAGTAATTCTCTGTGATATCAGCTAGGTGTCCTATAATTAAATTCAATTCTGACACTAACTGGAGTTAGTGAAGACCCCACAGATTAAGGGCTCCATCCTACAAGACTGCACTCCATGTCAGACATCAATTGCAAGTAGTGTGTCCCCAGGTTACCCATAAGTGCTGTCAGACTTGGCAGCAAATCGGAGGTTTCATGATTCTCCTTGGATTCGATCACTTGCTAGAACAACCCATAAAACTTAGGGAAACATTTACACTTACCAATTTGTTATATAATAAACAATAAGGTAAAGAATACAGATGAACAGCTAGATGGATAGGTAGATAGGGTGAGGTCCAGAAAAGTTCTGTGTACAGAAGTTTCTGTCCCCATAGAATTGGGGTGTACCACCCTCATGGTGAATGTGTTCACCAAGCCAGAAGTTCTCTGAACCCCATAGTTTTGTGATTTTTATGGAGGCTTCACAACATAGGCATATATGATCATTAACTTGATTTTCCCTTTGCAGAAGATGGGGGATGGAGCTGAGAATTCCAAGCTTCTAATCATGGGTTGGTTTTTCTAGTGACAAGCCCCCATCCTGAAGCGAGTAGCCCAACAAGAGTTGCCTCATTAGAACAAAAGACATTCCTATCACCCAGAGAATTCCAAGAGATTTAGAAGCTCTGTGTCAAACACTCCTATCATTGAGGAAATTACAAAGGTCTTAGGAGCTCTGTGTAAGAAACCAGGGTCAAAGAATAAATTTTAGAACAAAATATTCACCTATAACCTTATTTACAAGGGATTTTAGGAGCTCTATGTCAGGAACCAAGGATATATATATATATATATATATATATATATATATATATATATATATATAGAGAGAGAGAGAGAGAGAGAGAGAGAGAGAGAGATCTAATCATCAGAACCTGTTATTTGTGCAGNATATTCACCTATAACCTTATTTACAAGGGATTTTTGTGTGTGTGTGTGTGTGTGTGTGTATATATATATATATATATATATATATATATATATATATATATATATGATTTGTTGTTATTTTACAACCCTAAATAAAGACTGAGATCTAATCATCAGAACCTGTTATTTGTGCAGAGTAGAAATTTGTGTCCAGTTTAAGGCCTTTACTATCCCTGTCAATGGACACCTCAAATCTTTATGGGAGTGAGGTCTGTGATAGGGCTTTTCTGAGATTTGGGTAAATTTCAGGTTCTGGAAGCAGCAGTTTATTGGACATCGACACCCCTGTCTTTTTGTGATTCTGAAGTAAATGTCAGAAAGCAATTTAACAACAAATTGGGACCACAGTTCTGCCCCCAAGAGAATATCCAGGAAGACAAGCAAATGTCCTTTGTCATCCCTGTTTCTCAGGGATGGCGTGCCAAACTGGGGGGCCTAGAGCCCTGCAGAAAGAGGAGAGACATGCTGGCTTCTCCCCTTCTCTCTGGTTAAACAGCCACCGCTGTCTGACCGAAGTCTCCAAAGAATGCATCACTCATTTTATCCTACCACACCATTCTGCCCTGGCTGAACAAGGAAACATGGAAAGCTCAAGTGGCGGTACCTAACTGCAAAGGGAAGAGATTCAATTAAAGGGAATAAAACTAGCAGCCCGAAGCCTGGGGAGCAGGAGGCATTTCACAGAAAACCTCTGGAGGCGAGTGGCTGGGGGAAAGGAGAAAGGACAATGCCGAGAGAAATGACAATATTCAGGGAGCAGAGCCAGTTTAGTCAGGGCAGCTAAGTCATTTCAAACTACAAAAGGAATTTTAGGCTTCAAAACTCCAGCTCCCAAATAGTGTTATAATTAGTATTATTTTCAGATTAAAGAAAACACCACTTTTGTGTAACAAATTACCTCCATTTTAAAAGCAAAAATAATACATTTCACTTCATAAAAAAAATGCCCAAACGGAAGCATTCTTACATTAATTATTTCACTCTATTCAAAAAGCATATCCCTGCTTGCTTTTTATTATGCCTTCCAGCTTCTACTTTGAAAAACATGTTAAGAAGCTGGAAGGTATTTTTTTTTTAATGAAAGGAAAAAAGAAAACTAAATAATCTTTGAAGCAATTAGAGCCAAAATACAGAATACATAGATATACATGTACATATTTCTTTATTTGCCCCCTAGATGTAACTTCCATTTTATTCTGCCTCCCTTATTGGCACCAGAACATGAAGCATCTTTCTTGCCTTGAACTTCAACAGCAGGCAAATGTTTGCCCCAGAATTGAATCAGATTCTGTTCTGTGGATTGATTGGCAAGAGTTTTCATAAAGGGGGTGTGGTCTCCAGAGGGCAAATACATAATTTTCATAATGCATTTCTTTTTTTCCCCCAAGCCTAGCAACCTAAGTCTATTTCTGAACCATTTTGTATGAGAGTAATAATTAGCAGTGCATTGCAAAAGACAAAACACCGTCATCATTGCTTCGTGGGGTCTGTAGTTGCTCTTGCAAAATCACCAAGAATATAATTTTACTGTAGGAACAAAGGACATATGTGAAGTAAATATTGTCACAGGTTTTAGAGTTTTGGGAAGACATTTTTAAATTTGAATGTTACAAAAACCACAGGAAAGAGAATTTAAAATGGATTCTCGCAGCACTTCCCTTCACTCAATTTACTGTGGCTGAGGTAAGTGTTGTCACTTTGTGTGAGGAATGATTGAGCACAGGCAAGTCTTTCTAAAGGCAGAAAATTGAGGCACTTGAATTTAAAACATCTGAAAAATTAAGGTGTCCCTTCAATTTAGCTTAAATATCTATGAATTGATCTCCAAATGAAAAAAACAGTCTCCCATCAGTAGAAGACTTAATATTGAAATGTTAAAAATTATATTAATACTAAAAATGATCTTTAGATCAAATGTCTCTAATGGAATCCAGTAATAAGACAGTGAAAATAAATGTGTAATGATGTTATTTGTACTAGGGTTGGGATGTTGACAATGCCCTGTGTACACATGTCAGGAGCAGCTCGACTCTGTCCACCAGATCTGGGGGAGTGTGCTGCTCTGATGATGGGACTCAGCCTTGCACAATGGCAAAATCAATGCAGAAATGTCTTGGTTTTTTGGAAGCCAGGCTTCTGACAACATCAGCTATCCCAAAACATGGCTATGAACCAGAAAGCCTCAGCCCTGTACCCTCGCCAGTGGGTTCCAGGGGCTCTCAACAGGCGCCAGCAAAGGTCCCTGATTCCGATTTTACCCCCAATCCTGACAGTGCCAGCAATCTGATTAATCATACCACAGCACATTAGTCAGTGCAAATTAGAAGTGGGGGATTGGAGTGCCCCAGAGGCAAGGACAAAGCTGCAGATGGGAGAGACAGCAACAAGACAAAGCAGTAAAACTCCTGCACAGTAATTGACAGTCATTAAGATGAGCCTGAGTCATCAGGGAAAGCTAAATTATGCTCTTATGCTCCACTTAAGAAAGAAAGATCGTGTACCTGGAGTCCCCAAACCTAGCTGAATATCACATTAGCCTGCAATATTCTGGTTCAGTAGGTCTGGGGTGGATGTGCCCAAGATGTGCGTTTTAGCATGAGTCTCGGGGGAATACAGATTTAGCTGACATACAGACCGACATCTGGGAGCTTCTAATGTCATAGATGAGGAGTCTACAGCACATAGAGAATTTGCCCAAGGTCTCCTGACTGGGAGTAAGTTAAAAAGCCAGCATTGCCACCCAGACCAACTAGCAGATTCATCTCGGTTTCCTCTGCATCTTTTAGCTCATTGGAGCCTTAAGTTGGCTTGATTCTTAGCTTCTGAATCTACTAACCCAGTAGGTTAGTCAAAGTATATGACTTGGAAACTTGTTAAAAATTCAAATTCTCAGGTACCATCCTAAGCTTGTTAATTGGAAACTCTGGGGATGAGGCCTTGCAATCAATCTTTTTTAGCAAAATCTCAGAGAGATTCTGCTGTATGATAAGAGATCCTGAAATTCACTGTACTAGCTCATTCCAGATATGATTTAAATAAAGTTAAAACAACAGGAGGCATAAAGTGTCTCATCTGGCAAATCTCAGAAGTGCCCAATCTTCTTGGTTCCTAGAAAGGACAGAAGTTTCTCTAGAACTGTCTTTCTGTGCATTTCGGCCCTTGGCTGGGAGTCCCTCTCTCTAAGTCTGAGGCACCTGTTGTCCTTATGTCCTTTTCTTCATGTTACCTCTTGAAAATCCTTTCTCAGGAATCAGTCTCTCAAGGATACCTTTATCAGTCCAGGTTCTTGATGAAAAAATACACACAAACCAACTCTGAAGTGACTGGATCAGAAAGAGAGTTCACTGGAAGGCTATCAGATAGCTCACAGAGTCTAGCAGAAAGCTGGAAGAGAGGCTAACAAGTCATCAGGGAGCTGAGGGAAACTATTTAGCAGAGAACACGTTGGAAGTCACACCCCATGACGCTCCCACTGTCACTAGTGGACTCAGCCCTGCAAGATTCTATGAATAATCTCTAAGTATCCATACCTTTTTGCATCTTCCACTTAAGATTCAGTGTTCCCAGAGAAAGCATCCAGTTGGCCAAACCTAGAATGAATTTCCAATTTCCAGCAGCTAAAGAGGAGGGAGCCAGACTCCATATGTATTGACGTGGTCTATAGACACCGAGCACCTCACCTTCAGGCCCAGGATACACAGCCCCAAAGACCATGGACACCCGAAGTTTTTGGATCACACAAACCTTGGGTTTCTTAGCATTTCATTCCTGTTTTTCCTAGTGGAAGTGAACTAAAATAAAGAGGTGTCCAAAAGCTTTGGGGTGGGGAACTGAGGTTTTGTTTTGTTTTTTTTCTCAGCTATTTGCTAAGCTGCTAACCCCATAATCTTTCTAAGAATAAAAAGGCAAAGTACTTCTCAGCTTGAGAGTCTATACATGCTTTAGAATAAATTAAAGCCTATCCAGTCATATGTGTTTCAGAAAACCAAGATCATTTCCATCATAATTAATAACTCTACTTAATTTTAAACCTTCTGTAATGAGTGATTAGAACATACCATCTTCTGCACCTTTTCTATGGATTGATTGATTGATCAAATGTATATTGAGAGCCTATTTGGGGCCAGCAGTGGTACCAGGCAGTAAGAATATTACAATGCTTCAGGATGCCCTACCCTCAAGATGCTTCTCATCTATTTTAAGTGTTCCTAACCTGAGATCCATAAATGCATTTCAAGAATTTTGTGTCTATCGATAGATAAATGCAGATGTGATATATACACACCATGGAATATTATGCAGCCATAAAACGAATGCAGTCTTGCCATTTGTGACAACATGGATGGAACTAGAAGGTATTGTTCTAAGTGAAATAAGTCAGACAGAGGACAAATATCATATGACTTCACTTATACATGAAATCTAAAAAACAAAACAAAAACAGACTTGTAGGTATAGGGAACAAACTGATGGTGTCAAGAAAAGAGGGGGAGGGAAGATGAGTGAAAAGGTGAAGGATTAAGAAGTACGAACTTCTACTTATAAATAAATAAGTCACAGGGATGTAATGTACAGCACAGGGAATACAGTCAGTAGTATCATAATAACTTTGTTCAGTGACAAATGATTACTAGATTTATCATGGCGATCACTTAGTAAGGTATATAAATGTTGAATAACTCTGTTGTACCCTGAAACTCATATAATGTTACATGTCAACAATACTTTAATAAAAAAAGACATATGCTCTCCATATAACTATAACTACTGCTAAAATAAAATATATAACTGCTAATAAAAGTTTTGTAAATCTCCTGAAATTACTTACAAATATCAAGCAATATTTATTTTCACTTATCTTTTTTTTTATCAATATACATTGGGATAGGAGGGTGCACAGAGATCTCCCACGTGTCTATTATTTACTCAAGTTGACCTTGGTGTCCCCCTCTCCTTCACACTCCCTATGATCTTATCTCTCCACCCTTGCACATGGCAGGCAGGAAGTGAGAATTCATGCCCTTCCCCCAAACAGCCATTAATCAATAACAGATGGGAATAGAGGTGTAGTCCACCTCCCTCTTCCATATGGTGAGCCAGCTCTGAGGTCTCAGTTCTGTAGCGACCCTGAAGGTTTACCTCTGGGGTTAGACTCCAGTTACCCTTAGTGGTAATTTCTTGAGGAGGTCCCTCTGCCTTCTACCTCCTCCTCCCTGTCTCTCTTCCCCACTCCTTCTCACCATGTTTCCTGGGATAACCTCCCAAATAAACCACTCCCACTCGAATCCTTGTCTCAGGGCCTAGTTCTGGGGAACACAAACTAAGACAAAATCTGCTAGCCAAAGAGATTTTAAAAATCACTAGCCTAGTGGCAGACAAACCAGGAATTTCAATTCTGTCCTAATGTGGTCTGTATTCTAAAAGGGATGAGCATGGGGGTTATAGGAAGACACCTATATTTTTAACGCAAATATTTTTAACATTTTCAATCTTTTCACCCAATGTAGTTTTATAAAGTCAAACCCTCAGCTTAGAGGACAGAGGAAATTTGCAAGCATATTTATATTTGATGAGGGAGAAAGTGGCATTGGTCCTCGACAATATGGAAAGGCAGTGCCTCATCCAAGGCTGAGCTTTGTGATACACTGGGGAGCTGTCCTGCTGAGCCAGTGACAAACCAGCCAGCCTAGCAGGGACCTGAACACTACATATTTGTCAGCCTGCCTGCTCTATGCTGAGCGGAGCCTAACGTGATAGGAACTGTTTGTTATATTATTTACTATGTGTCTCTAATCTAGCCTTTTTTTGTGCATGGGCTTCCTCCTGAGTGAGGAGACATATCTACTCCCAGGAGAGATGTACAAGAATGTTAGCTGAAATGTTGAATAATGATAAATTCCTTTGAGTTCCTTGCATGTTCTAATCTACCATGATGAAACTTTCATGTTTTGTCAGCTATTGTAATTTTGCTTTCACAAATGCAATACAAATTCTTCTTATATAAGTGACTTTCACGTTGAGCGATAACTTTTAGGGAAATTCTACTATTGTGATTTTAGATGGCATGTGTTTTAGGAGCTCTATGAAACACACACACCTAAAAGGTTTATATTTGAATTCCTTTCATTTTAGTCAGCCATAGACAAGTTTTAGTCTACATTTTTAAATAATTGACTCCATTATATTTAATAAAATATAGGTTAGTTCTGAAGGCAATAGCACTTACATAAAGAGCTTCATTTTTTTTTAATTTTTAGAAAGCTTGTAAACCTAAAATAATTTTTATGTCCCTGTGAGGCAAGTAAGAAGCTCCAGAATTCCCAGCTTTTATAAAAGAAAACTGAGGCAGTGAACCGGGATTGGATTGAAAACACTGAACGCAGAGGAATTAAAGGAGCTGGTGTGCTCTATTCAACTGAGCAAAAATTGCTGCATCTTGCACACTTCTCATCAGCATCTGTTGACAGAGGAGAAATATCCAGGCTTGTAATAATTGCAGAGGTTAGAAGCTGTGATTAAAACTACATCAAATTAATGGATGGACTTAGAAAGATTTATGTGCCTTGAAATAAAAGTACTTTCAACTAGTTGAGATTTATATCTGTGACTTGTCAATTTTGTGTGTGGGCGTGTCATTTTTAAAATGAGGTAAGTATGCAATTATTCAAGTGTGCAAATGTTTCTGGATTCTCTGAGTTACTGTTTTGTACCAAAGAAGGACAAAAGAGGGCCGTTTGGGCCACTCCACTGTGAGTCTATTGATGAGCCATGATTACCATTCTAAAAATGACTATATCTTATGACAAACCAAAGGTATTCTGTCAACCCGGTACTTTACAGGTATTTTACAGATTGCTCTGCCATTTCCCCATACAAGAATTCATTACCTAATCTTCTTAAACTGAATTCTCTTAGTTTTATGAGGCTACCCAGAAAAAGACATAGGAGTGACCGCATAGGGAGTATACTGAGAATAAAATGTTTTCCCCCCAAGACAAGGATTCCATGAAGAAGGGGGGTGGGTGTGGATACAGTGCAGAAAAGATAGCTCTCACACATTGCAGGTGGGAACCATGAGTGTTGGACACAGAGAGAAAAGAAGAGGGGAATAGTTCACATTTTCAGCAGTAATAATTATTGCCCACTAGTTTTCTAACCAGGTATCGTTTCTCCAGCTATTCTCTACCTTTGATCTCATTATTTTCTTATTAACCACTCTTATTAATTTTCTTAGCCCATATAAATTACTCTTTGGAATTTTAGACATTGTCTATATAGTTGTTCCTTAAAAAGGTTTTTTTAAAAATTGTTTTAAAGGATAAACCTGTCATATTATCCTAGCTTTCAAGTCTCTGAAATAATAAATAGGTGTTAAGATTGTTAAACTTTCTAAAATATTCATTATGCTCTATAGTTTTTATTGCAAAATCAAATTCACACATATGTAAATGTCTTTACTTGGATCACTTAATGGCAAACATTTTATGATGTTAAGTGTACATGAATAGTAATGCTGTGAAAATTAAAAAAAAAATTCTTACCCCCTCCCCCAATTAAGAAAACACATTTTCCAGATGGAGCCAGGTGGTTCAGAATCTGACTGGTATTTCCGGTGAGGCTGCATTGGAATTGTGAGTGCAGGAGTAATCATGCCTTACTAAAAGAGGAAGCTATCTTCACATCCCAATTTGCATAATTGATCCAGTATGAAATAGGTCCTGTAGCAGATGAGCACTCTGGGGATCCCTTGTTTGTCTCAGCATGTTCAATGTCTGCAAGGCATTAGCCATCAAATGTGTATATACATCACCCTTCCTCATAGCTTCCCTGGGAGCTTAACAAACCTTCTTAAACTAACGATAAAATAATCAGAGACATAAAAGTGTTTCTTTAGGACAAATTTGGCATGCTATAATAATGGAGTGTTTATGACTCAGAGTTACTCCCTCCACTGCCACTGCTTTATTTAGAGAAAGCAAGCAGTGTAGGGAAGCAGGCAGCTGCAGAAGTTTCCTACCAAGATGAAAGTTGTGAAATTCTTACTAAACGCTGCTTGGCTATCAATGATTAAACGGGTCTGGATTCTTGGGGTTGTGGCTCACAGAAGCACCATTGTCCCATCTCTGCTCTGAATATTTTAAGGTCAGATTGCAGTTCAGACACAAGCAGGTGGAAATCTCAAAAATGAGACATGGTTCCATTAACCTGACTATGTTGTTGGGAAAACTCGAGGGTGGTGGTTGCTTTTTTCTATGAAGCTATTTATGATGCATATTTAGAAACCAGAATCTGGTAAAGTGATAGAGCCAAACAGGCATACACACATATTAAAAAAACGAAATTCTTTAGGCGTTTCCAGACCGTGAGTGGTAGCCACACAGTTGGAAAATGTTATGCCTCAGATAGAAATAGAAAAGTGCCTACCAGTAAACAAAGTAATTAAATTATTTAGGTCCTTGAGGAAGAGCGAAGAGGAGAGAGACTGGTGTGTGTGTGCAAGGGCCAGACAATGGAGGACACTGTTTGAGTATCAGAGAGCTTAAAATGTATCCTATAGGTAATAGAAATACACAGCAGAAGTAAAACAAACACAAAAGGTATCAGACTTGCCAATCAGGAAGAGTTCTGTTGCAAGGTAATTTTCTCAGGGGCAAAATGAGAGGAAGAAAACATGTTAGAAGATATTTCTCACTGGAGTGACTTGGTAAGCAGTGATGTCATTCGAGGTCTCAGGCAAGCGAGAGGAGCAGCTGTCAGAGGTGAGTAATGGGTCACCTTGGATCTGGGGAGTTTCAAGTGTCCTTGGAATATTCGCGTAGAGATGTTTGGAGATGGTTGATTGTACAAGTGAAAAAATTCAAGAAAAACCTTTGAAATATTGACTTTATCAGCACTGAGATGACAGTGGTACACATGAAGGTGAGAATTAAATTACTACTATATGTACAATATTTAAAAGAGTTTCATGCATAGTATGCAATAAATAAATGTTTTCTCTTAATAATTACGATAATTACACTCTTATGGAATTTCTTTCCTTGAAAGCACTTGTTTATCTTTGTGATTATATATTCATTTGTGTGATTCATTGATTGAATACCGTCCCCATTAGAGGGCAAACTCCATAAAGGCAGGGGCTACATCTGTTTTATGTTGGGGGGCTTTAAAGATTTTTTTGAAATAATTTTAGAGTTCCAGGAAAGTTGCAAATATTGCACAGAGAATTCTTATATATTCTTCCCCCAGTTTCCTCTAATGTTAACATCTTATAGAAGCACAATGCAATAATCAAAAGCAAAAACTAAACACTGATACACAATAGACTTAACTGAACCGTAAACCTTACTTGAATTTTGACAGTTTTCCCACTTATGCTTTTTTAATGGTTCAGGATCCATTCCACGATCCACCATTTCTTTTAGTTGACATGTGTCCTTAGTCTTTTTCAATCTGCAACGGGATCTCAGTCATCCTTTGTCTTTCATGAACTTGACACTTTTGAAGGGTACCGGTCTTCAATATTCCCTCCATTTGAATTTGTCTGGTGTTTTCTCATGATCATAGTTACATTGTTGGCAAGAGTCCCACAGAAGTGATGTCATAGCTTATTAGTGCATCCCATCAGGAATGCATAATGTCCATATGTCTAATTACTGGTGATGTTGATTCAGATCGCTTGGTTAAGGTGGTCTGCTGGGTGTTTTTTTTCTGTAAAGTTACTATTCGGTTTTTTATCACCATTGTATCTTTAACTCTTAGAACAATGCTTGGTACATAATAGATGCCTAATAAATATTTGTTTATGAATGAATAAATGCTGGCTGATTGCCTTTCTCTCCTTGAAGTCAGGCAGCTGCTGTCTTTCTGTTTGCCCAAGCCAGCACAGCCCACATTATAGGAGACGTGGCTTTGTTAACTTCCCAAGATTTCTGTGAAAAGAGTGAGTAAGTTCTTCATTTCTCCCACTTAACATCCACGCTGTAGTTACTAAATGCACAGATTTATCATTATCATGTTATGGCCCTAGGGCTCCAGGCCACTTTGTGTCAAGGATACTGGGTGGGTGAGGCTGTGATAGGAGGTCACATGGTTCTGGAAGACAGAATCAAAAGAAGGCAAAGGTCAAATTTTCATTTTTTTAAAACATTTTTCTTGCAAATTTTAATTGTATGGTGCACATTTCAGGAATTCTCCAATGACAAAAAGTTTACAGGCAGGAGCTTCAGGAACCTCTGTGAGGCTTTGGCATAAATGTTTGAACCTCTAACAATCTCTAAAGGCTATTATAAATGTTACCCTTTTCTCCATTTTCACAGTTGAAGGGAAAAAAAAATCTACCATGTTCTTGCCCCTAATCCTAATTTACTTAGTAATTAATCTGAAATGAAAGCTAATTTCTTTGCTTACTTTGAAAAATATTTTAGGACAAAGGGGTTACTTTAATTTTTTAACTGACATGCTAATCTATTTTTGATGACACTAATCTTTTTTGGCTGGAGGCAGTGGCTGAGTGGCCTCCACATCACCGTGATTCAACCTAGACTCTTTGGAGCCAGAGGTTCAAATCCCAGCCGGGTCACCCCAGACAAAGGCTGATAAATTGAGTGCCTTGTGATGCAGTCCTGACAGGGTGGTGATCTTTCAGCAGAACCCTTGAAAGCTTAAGTTTTCTCTGGACATTAATGATCCCCAAATAAAATAGACCACAGTATCCAAAGCGTATTTCTCGTTAGTCCTCTAACCCCAAATGCATGAGAGAATGTTTATGATACAGGAGGAGGTTAAACGTGTTGAAAAAGATGAACTGTGCCAAACACTAGAAGATCCCGAACAGGTGTAATGGGAGACAAATCCACTGGAAGCCAAGACAGCATGCACACATCCAATTTACTCACCAGTGTGAGTGGAACCCCCAGCCTTTCAACATTGAATATTCTGAAGCAGACAGTAAAGTACGCTTAGAAAGTATAATAAACATGTGTGGTATGGAAATGTAGCCCCCACGGAAATGAGGAAAATGAAAATTGTGAACGAGCCCCTACATTTCCTCTTAATTCTATGTCCCTTCTGACCACACACACCCTCACGTGGGCAAACACAGTGAGCTAAGGTGTGAGCAAGAGGCGTAAAAATGTGAGCGTGGTCCATTGTTTCCCAATGCGTTATTCAGCACACACGGGGGTACAGTAAGGAAAAAACAAGCCAGCTTGCTGGAGACCAGGGGTGAGGACATAAACAAGTTGGTTTCACTTCACAGCTTCCACCAATGAAAACAGTGCAGTTTGCATCCCTCGTTCTTTAACTGTATTACATATTCATGCATGGTTCTTAGTGTTAAAAAGGTGATACGTAAGTACATGGACGCACAGATCGAGTATATGCAGATTCACAGGTACAGTCTCTGATAATCTTTTTAGGTTTATGTTTTCTACTTGAAACACCCAACGAAGTAATTGCTCATAATCAAAAGTCTAACTAACACAACCATGTTATTTATGGGCTTTGGAAGTAGTTATTCAATTATTAACTGAATTTAACTATACTCCCTAAGGTTTGACTCTTTCATTTATTTTTCATTCAACAAATGTTAATAAACACTTATTGCATTCAGTGTAGCATTCTATTCATTTTGACTTTGATCAAGTTGTCTCATTTGTATGCGTACGTTCCTGGGTGCGTATACACAAATGCACAGATGACAATCCATCTAGACATTCACCTTCTAAAGAGCAAGCATAATGACTAAGGAAGACAACAAAAATTATTAGCAGATTAGTGAATACAGCTCCAAGAAAAATGATAAAGGAATTGGATTTCAATATTCCAATGATGACCAAGTAGAGACATTGTTCATAAAACTATGAAAAAAATAGAAATGTACAATAATGCCATATGACCTCTCTTGACTACATTTGTTCTAGAATCAATCCAAATGGAGTAAATTGTATTTACAAAGGAAAGCATTTATTAAAGGCATTAGGAAGACTTTTCTGGCTGTAAGTCTTATGAAAGAATAGAACATTGTCTTCTCTTTTCAAAGATTAGACTCTTACAATTTAAGAGCTGAGTAGAACTATAGAGATTATCTATTCATTTTCTGTTACTCTTTTAAGGCAGTGGTTCTCAACCTGTGGGTCGTGACCCCTTTGGGGGTCGAATAACCCTTTCACAGGGGTTGCCTAAGACCATCAGAAAACAAAAAGATATTTACATTACGATTCATAACAGTAGCAAAATTACAGTTATAGAGTAGCAACGGAAATAATTTTATGGTTGGGGGTCACCACAACATGAGGAACTGTATTAAGGCATTAGGAAGGTTGAGAACCGCTGTTTTGAGGGGTCATATGCCCATTTAGAATCTAATGAACACTATAGACTTTCCTCCTTGAAAAAAATTCACACACAAAATATGGTATAATATTTCACAGCGTTTATGAAGACCCTCTCTAACCCAACTACAGCTTTCGATGTCCTTCAATATCCCCAATGTATGGATGAATAAGCTGAAGCCCAGAGGTTAGACAATGCTGTGGGCTTAATTGTGTCTCCCCCTCACCCCCATATTCATATGTTGAAGTCCCAACCTCAGTACCTCAGAATATGAATATATTTGGAGGTAGGGTCTTTAAAGAAGTAATTAAGTTAAAATGAAGTAACTAGTATGGTCCTAATTTAATGTGACTGGTGTCTTTATAAGAAGAGGAAATTCAGACACAAGCATGCAAAGAGGGAAAACCATGTAAAGATAGAGGGAGAAAGCAGCCATCTATCAGCCAAGGAGAGAGGCCTCAGAAGAAACCAATCTACTGATACTTTGATCTTGGATTTCTAGCCTACAAAACTATAAGAAAATAAATATCTGTGTTTAAGCCACCTAGTCTGTGGTACTTTGTTATGGCGGCCTTAGCAAACTAATACAAGTAAGAAGTCCAAGTTACTTAACTAAAGGTAGAGCTGGAAGCAGGATCCTTTTCCTCAGACCTCTCTCTAATCCAGTTCCCTTTCCAGTGGTGTGTCTTTTAATGGAACGTAGTGAAACTTACCTAGTGATCTTCCAGGATTACTTTTCTTCCACTGACTCTATGATATTATTCACGTAAGAAGTTTAAAATGTCTTTGTTAAATCATTTAAACACTTGTAAAAATAGATAAATTCTATGCTTCTGGTTCATCAGGAATAATGTAAATATAGTTGTTTTCTATGAAAAAGACTTTAATGTTCTTTATAATTGGTGAGTCTTCCTATTCCAACTTCTGAATAAATACCTACAATACTGAGTTGAGTCATTTCCCATAACAGCTCAAAATAAGTCGCTTCAACTAGTAAGAGTCACAGCTGAGCATAGGAACCTATCTAGAAGGGCCTCATCTCCTTGCAGATGAGGTTACATTGCAGGTGTAGTTGAGTTGGTTAAAAGCCAGACTCCCAACATAAAAATATCTGGATTTGGTCCTTGCTCCTTGAATAATTAGAATAGTAACCTTGGGTAAGTTTCTTAGCCTCTCTAAGCCTCAACTTCTGCATCAATAGTATGGGAATAATAGTAAAATTTATCACATAGGGTAATTGTGAGGATGAGATGAGATTATATATATATTATATGCTTAACACAGCATGTGCCCAAAATAAACATCTAATGCACAAAATTATACAAAATCTTTTAATTTATATATATATATATAAATTAACTCAAAATTGATCTTAGGCATAGGAAAACCTAAATCTATAAAACTTCTAAAAAATAAAAGTAAACCTGTGTGACTTAGGGTTATAAAATTTTTTAGATCATACACATAAAGTTCAAACCATAAAAGAAAAAAATGAGAAATTGGACTTTCTCGAAGTTAAAAACTTATGCTCTTCAAAAGACACTAGAAAATGAAAAGCAAGTTACAAACTAGGAAAAAAATACAAAATGCATATCTGATAAAGGATGTGTATCCAGAATACATTAGGAATTCATACAACTCAATAAAAAGATGACAAATAATTGAATTTTTATTTTTATTTTTTTTAGCTGAACCATCCTGCCACCTGTTGGCAGCTCAGCGGCAGCTAAGCTTGGGCCGAGAATTGAACCGCTGTTGCTCAGAGCTCACACTCTTGAGTGAGCTCTTAACCAACTGAGCCACTCAGCCGGCCTCAATAATTGAATTTTTAAAAGGGCAAAAAAATTTGAAGACATATGAATGGAAAATAAACAAATGAAAAGATATTATCATTATTAGCCATCAGGGAAATTAAAATTAACCCTCCGTCGGGCGCAACTGGTCTCACAGATTCGTTGCACACAAATTTTCAAATATCTAACAGTTAACTTAAGTATCATGACTCATCGCTTCCGTATCGTCCCCCTCTACCATAACCTGTTGCCAGTCGTGTTTCTGACTTAGTACAGTAAAGACGTATTTCATAGCGGCATCTTTGTGTGCAATGAATATGTGAGATCAGTTGCACCCGATGGAGGGTGAAAACCACAATAAGAATCTTTTTCACACCAAGTAGAATAGCTAAAGTGAAAAAGACTGACAGTAGCAAGTGCTGGAGAGGATGTGGAGCAACCGGAACTCTCATACATCACTGATGGGAAATTGGGATGGTTAGTCACCCTGAATTTAGCTCTTAAATTCTCTGTGCCTAAGTGTGCTTATGAGTAAAATAAGAATATGGTAAAATCTACCACCAAAAGTTGTTCTGAGAATTAAAATGAGCAAATATATTTGAAACACTTGAGAAAGCATTTAGCCCGTAGTATGAGGACTATTAATATGTAAATTCAGTTAGAGACTTGAAATTAATGACCTCAGGATCTCTTAAAGATCAAACTGTCCAAGGTCCTGCCCATATGTCTCATTACAACTGACTATCTGCCCTGGAAAAACCTACAAAATAAGCAAAATCATCTTTCTTTAGATTCTCATTTGCTTACAAAATGGATATTTCACAGAACCTAGGATCAAGGTTAAAATAAACTTTGGTAACAGAATAGATGGGACCAGGAATCTAGACGTCCTTTCTCGCTTCCATTTTTCTCTCATTGCATACCTGTTCCTTATTTTCTCTCCCTTTAGACTAAGTTCTTCTACTCCTTCAATCTATGTGGCACAAAATAGGGATACAGACAGCTCCCAATTTTACCTATTAGAGTTTCAGGCACTATAAAACATATTTTAACCTCTCTCTTGGCCATAATTTTAAATTGTTTGATTTTGGATCAGTTGCACAATCTTCAGCCATGCAAATGCAGCCAGAGAAGACAACTGCCCCGGTCCCATCCCTGTGACAGTGCAAAGGAGCACTAACCAGAAAAACAGAAGCCAACCTGGGTTGAGGAGAGAGTTCCATAGGTGTCTGTAGCATAAGGACTCCACAATATTAACTTTTTATTAGGTAGGATGTTTCAATGAAAGTAATAGATATTTCAATGACAAGTAATATTAATATAGATATTAAATTAACATAAAGGGGTTTTATTGGTTTCCATGATGAAAAATCTCTAGGGGTAAGCTTTGTTTCCAATGGGGTGTCACTGAGCATCCAAATATTAAGACCAGGACCACTCTTTGTACACTTTCCCTTTGTTCTATTTCTTGCCTGTTTTTTGTTTGTTTGTTTTTCTTGTTTTTGAATTCTTTTTAATTCTCTTCTGCCCTCTTAGTCCCAAATTGGTGGCAGTGGTTTCTAGGACTGCATGCTTCTTTATTTATATCCAAGGAGGAAGAGAAATGTTTTTCCCAGCAATTAAAAAAAAAATCCTGAGCATTCATCCAGTCGGACAACTTACATTACATGCCCATCTCTAAACCATTCCTTGTAACCAGGTAGATGAGCTAAGCTGAAGCCTGGACCACTTGCCCAACCTTTAAAGTTAGGAATGACCTCAGCTTTTCCTGAAACACAGGGACCCCACCAAAGGACTGGATACCTTTGCAAAGAGTAGAAAATGAATCTTACATGGCTCAAAACAGCAAAGTCTATTGTACTGTTTTTAGTATTAAGTATTGGTATGGGGGCAGATTACATTGTTTATAGTTTTTTCTCATGTCTAGATTTTCTTTTTTTTAATTAAATTAATTGGGGTGACAATGGTTAGTAAAATTACATAGATTTCAAGTGTACATTTGTATAATACATCATCTATATATACATTGTGTGCTCACCACCCAGAGTAAGTTCTACTTTGATCACCATATGTATGACCCCCTTTTCCCTCTTCTACCATTTCCCCCTCCCCCCTTACCCTCTGGTAACCACTAAACTGTTGTCTGTGTCTATGAGTTTTTGTTTGTCTTGTTCCTTTGTTGCTTTCAGTTTTATATCCCACATATGAATGAAGTCATATGGTTCTTGATTTTTTCTGTCTGACTTATTTTGCTTAGCATAATAAATTCAAAATCCATCAATGTTGTCACAAATGGCAGTATTTCATCTAACATGAATTTTTATTACTTATTTAGCCACACACTCCCCCAAGCCAAAAAAAATTAAAGTGATTTTTAAATGGTTTTCTATTCCTCATAGGACAAAGTCAGAATTGTATGCATATCTTATATCCTCTCTCTCCATGCCCCAGCGTCACAGACACACACTCTCCCACCATGAATATTCTCATATTTTATACCCCATGACGTCCTTCTTCATGTTCATTGGAATTTCTGCTCCTACCTCCACCTCTCACCACTCCCATTTTCCATCCAGCTTAAACATTACCTTTTTGAACTCTTTCTGAACTGGCTGCCTTACCCCCTCCCTCACAGGCAGAATTTCTGTATTCAAACCAGTGGTATAATATAGCTCTCATTTTGTTGCAAGTTGCTTGTATCCTAATAAATATCACTTTGTGGTTGGGAACTACTTTTACACAACTCCCAAAATGATGCCTGGCCCAAACTATTACTAAAAATTCTCTATGTTCAACTTTCCAAAATCCAACACTTTCTAACCTTTGACAAAATTAACCAAACAAATTCATCTTCTACTTTTTAAAAACAATAGTCCCAGAAATTATTCAGTATTAACCATTATCCAAGTCATCAACATCTAATTGAAACAATTTAAAATGCATGCAATTAAATAGTTTCTATCATGTATGAATGTGCTTTGCACTTGTAGCTGCAATATTGGTTCCACCAAACTATGCACTCTGATAACCAAATACTTTTTTAATACTTGGCACTTGAAAAGTTTAACACAAACAGCACAGACTGTACAACAGTGTGCATCAGTCAAGGTAGTTCAAATTTCTCAATATGCTTCTGCTATTTGGGCCACTCTCTGATTATGGAATCCCCAATGAGGACACTCGGGAATCTCCCTGTGCCTCCTGGATTATTTATCTCCCATCCTCAAGGTTAATTCACATGAAACAATTTCTCTTGTTAAATGCCAGTTTTGCCCTAAGGTATGAATGTTTAATCCTCATGAAGGTAGTGGGAGTTACATATGTGCAGTGGTTACAGTCCCTTAACTAATTAGTGGTGAGAGGATGTTAATAAGAGAGTGATTTATATAACACTGAGGAACTGCCAAATACAGTAAAATCTAATTTAGACCAACTGGTGGAAAGCCACACTTAACTGGTGGAAAAGTAAGAATTAGAGAATACTTTTAAAAAAATTATATATTATAACTTTCCAACTTATTTGGTAATTAAAAGTACTTCTCAAGCTTTAATGGAGCAGAGAACACAAGTGTTGCCAAGTGTTGCCTTTTTGAAAACTCAATTATTACATGAATAGATATAGTGATTGTGGCTATCGTCATGTAATATTTTTAATATTAATGAATATTTTATTGTGAAATAAACACTTTTTAAAATTAATTTCAGCTGTACAACACAGTGCAATAGTTATACTTTTTACCCCTCAAAGTGACAACTCCTCTCCCCTAATCCGATACTCCACTCCCCCCCTATATCATACATGCTATTACAATTCCCTTTATTCCACTCCCACATTATACTCCACGTCCTGTGACTACATATATATTCAATTATAGTTGACATACGATATTATACAACATCAGCTTCAGGTGTACAGTGCAGTGATCAAGTCTCTACCCCAACCATGAAGTGGTCTCCCTAACAAGACATTACCATCTGACACCCTACAAAATATTTACAACATTATTAATTATATTCCCCGAACTGTCTTTATATCCCTGTGGCAATATTGTAGTTACCTATTCATGCTGTCTAATCCCTTCCCCTTCTCCCTCATCCCCATCACCCTCCCAACTAGCAACCATCAGATTTTCCTCTGTATCTCTGAGACTATTTCTGTTTACTTTGCTTGTTCATTCAGTTTTTTAGATTCCACATATAGGTGAAATCATATGGTATCTGTCTTTCTCTGACTGACTTATTTCACTTAACATAATAGTCTCTAGGTCCATCCATATCGTTGCAAATGGTACAATTTCATTCTTCTTTATAGCTGAGTAATACTCCATTGCATAAACGTACCACAGTTTCTTAATCCAGTCATATACCGATGGGCATTTCGGTTGTTTCCAAGTCTTGGCTATTGTAAATAGTGCTGCAATAAACATAGGGGTGCATATATATTTTCAAATTAGCGACTTTCATTTTTCTAGATAGATACCCAAGAGTGGAATTGCTGGGTTATAAGGTAGGTCCATTTCCAGTTTTTTGAGATACCTCCATACTGATTTCCATAATGGCTGCAGTCCCACCAACAGTGCACCAGGGTTCCCTTTTCTCCACAGCCTCGCCAGCACTTGTTGTTTGTTGATTTATTGATGATAGCCATTCTGACCGGAGTGAAGTGGTATCTCATTGTGGTTTTTATTTGCATTTCTCTCATGATTAGTGAGGTTGAACATTTTTTTCATATGTCTGTTGGCCATCTGTATGTCCTCTTTAGAGAAATGCCTCTTCATATTCTCTGCCCATTTTTTAATTGGGTTGTTTGTTTTTTTGGTGTTGAGTTGAATGGGTGTTTTATAAATTTTGCATATTAACCCTTTATCAGATATAGCATTGGCAAATATCTTCTCCCATTCAGTAGGCTTCCTTTTGGTTTTATTGATGATTTCCTTTGCTGTGAAAAACCTTTTAGGTTTGATGTAATCCCATATGTTTATTTTTTTTCTTTTGTTGCCCTTGCCCGAGGGGATATATCAGTAAAAATATTACTGAGGGTAATGTCTGCTAATTTACTCCCTATGTTTTCTTCTAGGAGTTTCATAGTTACAGGTCTTACATTTAAGTCTTTAACCCATTTTCAGTTTTTTCTCGTATATGGTGTGAGTAGGTGGTGCATTTTCATTTTTTTGCATGTGTCAGTCCAATTTTCCCAGCACCATTTATTAAATAGACTATCTTTACTCTAATGTAAATTCTTGCTTCCACTGTCATAGATTAAATGACCATATATGGATGGGTTTATTTCTGGGCTCTCTATTCTGTGCCATTGGTCTATGTGTCTGTTTTTATGGCAGTACCATACTGTTTCGAATACTGTAGCCTTGTAGTATGATTTGATGTTGGGTAGCATGATACCTCCCACTTTGTTCTTATTTCTCAAGATTGCCGAGGCTATTCAGGGTCTTTTATGGTTCCATATAAATTTTAGGATTATATGTCCTATTCCTGAGAAAAATGTCCTTGGTAGTTTGATAGGAATTGCGTTGAATCTATATGTTGCCTTAGGTAGTATTGACATTTTAACTATATTAATTCTTCCTATCCATGAACATGGTATGTATTTCCATTTATTTGTATCTTCTTTGAT
>NW_017731508.1:1878616-1880299 GCF_001890085.2 Hipposideros armiger | reverse complement strand
AATTCTTTTATCAGTTCTAATAGGTTTTTGGTGGAGTCTTTGGGATTCTCTCTATATAGTATCATGTCATCTGCACATAATGACAATTTTACTTCCTCCTTTCCAATTTGGATGCCTTTTATTTCATTTTCTTGTCTGATTGCTGTGGCTAGAACTTCCGGAACTATGTTGAATAGAAGTGGTGAAAATAGGCAGCCTTGTCTTGTTCCTGATCTTAAGGGGAAAGTTTTTAGCCTTTCCCCATTGAGTACGATATTTGCTGTGGGCTTATCATATATGGCCTTTATTATTTTGAGATATGATCCCACTATTCCCACTTTGCTAAGAGGTTTTATTATAAATGGCTGCTGGATTTTGTCAAACCCTTTTTCTGCATCTATTGATATCATCATATAATTTTTATTTTTCATTTTGTTAATGTGATGTATTACAGTAACTGATTTGCAAATATTGAATCAACCTTGCATACCAGGAATGAATCCCATTTGATTGTGGTGTATGATCTTTTGAATGTGATGCTGAATTCGGTTTGCTAGTATTTTTGTTGAGGATTTTCAACATCTATGTTTTTAGGGATATCGGCCTGTAGTTTTCTTTTTTTTGTAATATCTTTGTCTGATTTTGGGATCAGAGTAATAATGGCCTCATAAAATGTGCTTAGGAGCCTTCCCTCCTTCTGTATTTTTTGGAATAGTTTGAGGAGAATAGGTGTTAATTCTTTTTTGAATGTTTTATAAAATTCACCTGTGAAGCCATCTGGTCCAGGACTTTTGTTTGTTGAAAGCTTGCTGATTACTGATTCAATTTCTTTGGTAGTAATCAGCCTCTACAGAGTTTCTGTTTCTTCTTGGTTCAGACTTGGTAGATTGTATGCTTCTAGAAATTTTATTCATTTCTTCCAGATTGTCGAATTTGTTGGCATATAGTTGCTCGTAGTATTTTCTTACAATTTTTTGTATTTCTGTGGTATCTGTTGTCACTTCTCTTTCATTTCTAATTTTATTAATTTGGGTCCTGTCTTTTTCTTGGTGAGTCTGGCTAAGGGTTTGTCGATTTTTTTTATCTTCTCAAAAAACCAGCTCTTGGTTTCATTGATCTTTTGTATTTTTTTTTTTTGGTCTCTATTTCATGTATTTCTGCTCTGGTCTTTATTATTTCCTTCCTTGTACTCCCTTTGGACTTGTTTTGCTGTTCTTTCTACAGTTCCCTTAAGTTTAAAGCTGGTCTGTTGATTTGAGATTATTGTTGTTTCTTTAGATAGGCCTGCATTGCTATGAATTTCCCTTTTAGGACTGTTTTTGCTGCATCCCATACATTTTGGGTTGTTGTGTTTTCATTTTCATTTGTCTTAAGATAGCTTTTGATTTCCTCCTTGATCTCAGTTTTGACCCACTCACTATTTAGTAGCATGTTATTCAGCCTCCATATATTTGTATGCTTTCTGGGTTTCTTCTTATAATTGATTTCTAGTTTCATAGCATTTTGGACAGAGAAGGTGCTTGGTATAATTTCAATCTTCTTAAATTTATTGAGACTTGTTTTGTGTCCTAACATGTGGTCTATCTTGGAAAATGTTGCATGTGCACATGAGAAGAATGTATATTCTGTTGCTTTGGGGTGAAATGCTCTAAAAATACTAATTAAATCCAGCTGGTCTAAAGTGTCATTTAAGGCCACTGTTTC
>NW_017731508.1:1842629-1877288 GCF_001890085.2 Hipposideros armiger | reverse complement strand
CTTTCTTTATGTCCTCACTAACTTTCTTGAACATTCTTATCATTAGTGTTCTAATCTCTGTCTCTGAAAGGTTGGATACCTCTGTCTCATTTAGTTCCATTTCTAGAGGTTTCTTCTGATCTTTTACGTAGGACATGTTTCTTTGTTTCTTCATTCTGGCTGTCGCTCTGTGATTGCTTCGATGTATTAGATAGATCACCTAGAGGGGAAAAAAAAAATAAAAAAGAAAAAGAAAAGAAAGAAGAAAGGGGGCTCTCCACCCACTTTTCTCTGCAGACCACTTGCTCAGCAATAGAGAGACTCTGCGCAACTCAGCACCAGCTGTTGGGGGGAAGGGCTCAACGTGTCATGCGCCAGCCTCCCTCTCAGGCTTACAGTGAGCTTTCCGCAGTTAGCTGCTGTGTGCTCTGGAATCGTGCCCACCACCAAAAATCCTCACAGGTTGTTGTGGGCTGTCTGCTGCTGCAAAAAACCCTCTGTGGCCTGCGGAGGTAGGGGCCAGGTACCAGGGGCTCAGGGTGCCCCCGGCAATACAGTCTTAGTGGGCAGGGCAGGCCCCAAAGGCACCACAGGATGTGGTCAGTGGCACCCACCAAGTCACAGCAGCACACACTCCTGCACTAGCAACCAGCCCACACAAACTCACCAGGAAAGCCCCAGCCGGATCACACAGGCACACAGCTCACGGCCCAACACTCCTAGGAAAACTCCCAGTCTCAGCCTGTTCCAATAAGCTTCTTGCAGATCAGGCCGAGCAGCCCGACAGCCAATTGCCAGCCTGACGACTCTGCATGCGCAGTGCGGAGAGCGGGGACCCAATGGGGCTTGCGCACTCCCACATCTCAATGAACAGCCTGTTGGAGCTGGAGCACACCTGCCAGTCATTTCCCTGGCTACGCAGCACAAGCAGTGCAGAGGGTGGGGATACAAAGCCACATGCACGTGCATGCACACACGCACTGCTGTGCCAATTCCACCAGACCAATGCAGTCCTGGACCTGACCCTCTGTGGGAGAGCCTAACGCTGAAAAACGGCGCCCTCCTGTATACTGCATGTATGCAAGCTCCATGCCAGGAGGAAAATGGTCCCAAAACCTCCAGCTCTCTCGCCAAAGGTGCTCAGTTCAGTCCTTCCCACAGGCTCCTGGTCCCCGCTCACAAAGCTACTCCCCCCACCAGGGACCAGGTGAGTGCTCACCAGCAAGCGAGTCTGTGTGTCGGCTCCACTGGTTCTCTAGTCACCTTCAGCCTCACCGAGTTGAGCAAAGAGAGTCCTCACTAATTTCTACTGCCAGCTATCATAGAACTCTTCTTCCCAGCAAAGTAACTCTAGGCTGGTGAGCTTGGTGTGAGGCTGGAGGGTCTCTCTCCCAACCGGAGAAGCCTCCCCACCGCTGAGAAGTCCCTCACGGGGTTCGCCTTCTCTTGTCTCCACGCCTCCTACCAGACTCGACGTGGCCTCCTTTTTAAGTCCTTCATTTAGAGGTTCTGTTCATCTAGTGTCCAGGGGACTTCTGAGGTAGAATGTTGTATAAATTATTTGTAATTTTGGTGTGATCCTGGGAGACAGTTGGCACAGCATCTGTCTATTCTGCCTTCTTACCAGAAGTCTCTATATATTTTTAAATTTGAAACTTTTTTCTGAACCTATTGTATATAGTCCTGCATAATTTTATTTATATTATTGCATTGCTGAAAAAGCCATTCACAGACTTGTTATGAGCAAGTTGGTTCTCCTACTTTCTAGGAACACAGAAAGGCAAGCAAGTAGCTCCTAGCTCTGCCTGGGCTTACAAACTATCTAGCAAAGTGTGACGTATAAAGATGTTAAGTTAGTTTTTCCCTCACTCTTTATATAATAATATGTATTTATATTCCCATCACTGTTCCAGGCACTGGATGCAGACAGTGGACTTTATAGGTCAGGTTAGTATCTGGATTGGTCTTGAAGTCCTGTGGGGGAGTCATTAGGCACCTTTAATTGACAGAACCTGATTTGGACTTATGCATGTGAGGTGGAGGTATATGGGTAGGCTAGACCAAAGTTGCAGAGCATTGAGTTAATAATACTTCCCAAACCATCACACACTGTTACTTTGGCCCTGTGTGAGTCCCATTTTTCTTCATTTATATTTATATGAACTTTTATTCACAGAACCCACTCCTATCCTGCTCTCCACCATAGATAATCATTTTAATACATTGTATGCCTCTCTTTTTCTTAGCATGTGCTCTTATAAAGCATGCATTACTAATTTTGTTTATGTGTGTTTTTGTTGTACATAAAGCACCCTGTTATATCACTTCTTTAGGCTTTCTTTTTACTTAGCACTATTTTCTTAATACTTGCCTGTTTGCAAGTACATGTTTATTTTTGATGCAGGTCTTTCACCCATCTGGAGTCAACTTTTGTGTATAGTATTACAAAGGGTCTAGTTTTATTTTGTTTCACAAAACTGAACTAGTTTTTCTAACACTATCCAATAAATAGTCTCTATTAATTTATAGTAATCAAATACTAAGTTTGCTGAACTCACTTATTCATTTCCTTGGTCTATTTGTCTATTCTAGTACCAATCCCATACATATTTAAAATATGACTTATTTTGTAGGGCATGCAATTGTTCACTGCTCTTTTTTGGCTGCCTAATTTTTGGATAAGTTTATTGTGTCCCTAAAACAAAAATTTCTACCGGAATCTTGACTGTCATTCCATTGACTTTAAAGATTAAATTTGGAAGAACAGTCTCTTCATTTATTTAGTTCTTTTGCATTTTTAAATTTAGTGTTAAACTTTACTCTGAAGGGATATAGATTAATTTTTGTAAACTCTTAGATAGTTTATAGACCATTATGTGTAATTATGTATTTGATTATATTTTCTAGTTTGTTATTAATGGTATAGAAAATTAACACATTTTATTTGTTGATAACTTAAAGAGCAACGCTGCAGAACTTTTACCAGTTTTTATAGTTTGTTATTTGTGTGTGTGTGTTTGTGTCCCAGGCTTCTTTATTTAAGATCAAAGTGACGAGTGATGGGGGATTAAAATCAAGAGCATTATTGAACTTCACCTTCCCTCCAACCAGTTCCCCAAAACTTCCTGCCCCCATACCCTTTGTGTTCCCTATTCCTTAGTGAACTAAGAACTTACTCCCCAAAGCCCTGGTACAATCCTCAGGGTTGTCTCTTTAGCTCTCCCCTTTCCTGCAAAGGGCAAGCACCTCAGTTTGAGTGCATGGGAGAGCCCAGAACAGTGACAGATACAGAAGAAAAGGCTTCACCCTCATGGAAAGGGACTGAGGGGTATACCATAGTGATATTAGCATCAGATAAAATATACTTTGAAATAAGAAATATTACTAGAGATAAAGTGGGGCAGTTTATCATGATCAAAGAGTCAATACCACAGGAAGACTATATAATAGAAATACAATACACACACACACACAAACATATAAAAGAGAGATATATATATATATATATATATATATATATATATATATTTCCCTTCATATTTGAGAACTCCTATTAGCATTGCTTATGTTGCCAGTATAATGGTGATGAATACTTACAGATTTTTATTTTCTCAAATGCCTTTACTTTGCCTTCATTTTTGAAGGATACCTTTGCAGGGTATATAATTCTTGGTTGACAGTTTTATTTTTTATTCTTATATTCCCCCAACCCCCACCTCTAAATTTCCAGCTTCTTTCCCAAGCCTATAGTCTTATTTTTGATACCTTTAGCTAATAGGTTACAGTTTTCCCCCTACCTTTATCCTCAGCCTTAACCATAGAGTTAAGTAATAGAAAGCCAAAAGTTCAAATTTTTATCTTTGCAGTTGCAATATTTGAAATTAAACTTTGCTGTAGTTTCTGTCTACTCTTAAATGTTTTCAGTACCTTTAAATACATTTTGAAATATGATATATTATAGTTCTTGCCTGAAAAGGTAAGCATAAACATTTCACTTTTCCACTGTTAACTAGAAGTTTGACTTTCAATTATTTTTAAAGAAATTTTAAAGCTCTTTAACAAAACTTTTTGCTAAATACAATTTTTGTGTCTAAAATTTATTTTGGCTTTATTTTTTTAAATATGTTTTTTCTGGATATAGAATTCTAGCTTGGTAAGTTCATTTTTCCTTCAGCTCTTTGAAAAATGTTATTTCCTAGCTATTTGGTTTGCATTGTTTCTAATGAGATATCAACAGGAATTTTTACTATTATTCTGTACATATTTTTTCCTCTAACATCTCTTAAGACTTTTCTGTTTATCATTTGATTGATCATGATGTTCTGAGGTATGGTTTTCTTCTGTTCTCCTCCTTGGATTCATTGAGTATTTGGACATGACTTAATATTATTAACTCTATATATTTCTTTTGTTTGGTTTTACCTTATTCCCCACCCTACTCCATGTACTTCAGTTTGCATAGATTCTATTACTATGTCTTCACATTCATTGATCTTTTTTTCCCTCTATAGCATCTTATCTGCTATTATGCTCATCAGTGAATTTTTATTTCAGATATTGTGATTTCATTTTGACAATTTGATTCTTTTCATAGTTTCTATTTCTCTGCTGAGATTCTTTATTGTTTTCACATTATATTCATAATTTCTTTTAAATCCTTGAAGTATTTATAGTAGCTGTTTTAAAATCCTTGTCTGAAAATTCCATTATTACTTTAATTTGTGGGTCTGTTTCAATTGACTGATTTTCTATTCATTATGGATAACATTTTTCTGTCCATTCCAAAGTCTAGTAACTATTTATGCTGGACATTATGGATGCTGTTTCATTGAGTGTATAGATGTTTTAGTGTTTGGCCAATGGCTCTAGGAGAACTCTAGCAGATTTTAATAGCTTCTTCTTTGTCCAACTCCCTTTTGTCAGAAACCCTGCCCCCATATATCCCAGTCACCTTAGGAGCCTCAAATGCTAATCTCTATCTCTTCAGTTGAGCAAAATCTTCTTTGTTTGTGTATCCCCACCTTGCACCACGATCTGCAAAGTGCCTCTAATGCAGAATGAGTAGTTATTGACCTCACCTTGTTTGCTTCTCTTCTCTCTGGCATCACAGTTTAGTTTTGTACTGGTTTTTACCCAACATTTGTAAATGGGTTTTACATATATTTTATTCAGTTTTACAGTTGTATGCAGATGGAGGGGTAGCCTGTCATGACTATAATCATAAGTCTTCTAAAGTCTTTTACTATGTCATCTATAGGAAAAGAAGGCTGATCCCAGAGCCTGTTGTGGAACCAAAGCTATTAGGATAATTAAATTACTTCAGCTGTGGGGAGAAGAGCATTGAGTGCACATAAAGTCAGGCTGGCTCTAGAAAGAAAAAACTTGGATTAAACTCTCAGGATCTCCTCAGATTCTAGGTCTATATTTCTACAGTTATGATATGTAAGGACACATTAGGTTGTAAATAATGGAACACACAAACCAAACTGATTAAACTATAAGTAAACTAATTGGTGGTATTGTAGGCTTCAGAACTGATCAGATCCAGGGACTCTATGAGATTCATCTTCCCATCTCTCAAGTCAGTATTGGAATGTATCCGTTTTAATCTAAGTCTGGTTTTCCTCCCAGTCACATGATGACTATAAATGCCTCCTGGCTACATGTTTGTTCATTTAAGTCCAGAAGGGAAGCATTTCTCTCAAACAAATATCCATAGCTGCCCTCTAACTGGACCAGCTTGCATCATATGTTCACTCATGAGTCAACTACTTAGCTGAGGAACTGGGAAAGCTTTGATAAGTGCATTTCTCTAAACTAATTATATAACTAGGTAAATTAAATAACTTTCATTGGTTTAAACTAATTAACATTCATTTCTGGAGCTGGGCCTGGGGTTGGTAGCATTCAAGCCATTTGGCTGCAAAAGAGTAGAGGAAGGGTAAAATGGATATTGGAATGACAACTACAGTGCCCATGCTAGTTACATTCAGAAGTTTGGCAATATACTACTTTCTGTTTATAGCATATATGCTAATATGTTTCATATAGTACAAATTGTTTTCTAATTCTTAGATGCATTTGTCAAGATGAAAGAAGGGCTCTTAATTGTTAACATTTTGATTAAAAAAAACAGTGTTTACGATATTTTATGACAAAAGATTGGTTGGAAATCCATACATTGAAATGTAATAGTGATTATCACTAAATCATAAAATTATGATGACTTTTTGTAGGGGTTCATTTTGCATGTATTTTTTAATCTTCTCCTGCATTAGGCATATATTTCTTTTGTAATTGGAGAGAATAAATAAATACATTAAGACGGTGCTTATGGAGTTGCAAGAGAAAATGGTTCAGCATCAGGAGAAGCAATTGGGGTTGTAGTTAAGATTGTGGATTGCAAACTCAGCTAACCTAGGTTCGTGGTCTGGTTTCACCACATACTACTTCTCTAAAATGGAGCTAATAACATGGTACCACTGATTGAATATATCAGGCACTTTGACAATCCTATTCATAAATAATATAAATTTAAACCTTACATTAGTGAGAGGTGGAATTCTTTTTCAAATTTCACAGATGAGGAAATTTAGGCTCTCAAATGTTATGTAAATGGCCAAAATAACACAGCCAGTGGGAAGAAACCACATCTGCCCTTCACCTCTACTCAAGTGGGTCTGAAACTTTGAAACACATCAGAATCACCAGGAGGCCCTGTTAAAACACAGATTCCTGGCCCCTATCTCCATAATTATGGCTTCAGTAAGTCTGGGTGTGGCCTGAGAATTTGCATTTCTAACAAGTTCTCTGATGATGCCCATGCTGCTGGTCTGAGCACTGCACACTGAGGTCCACTCTTCTACATTTTCAGTTATTGTGCACACTCGATACAATCATTTTAGTGAATTTCTTATACGTGCAAGCATTAACTGTTCTTTATTTTGGTGTTTGTTTCCTCATCCCTTGTCTTTGTGATTTCTGTATTCTGGTAAAGTCCCCTAATTTTTAAAGAGTCTTGAGAAATCCTCCCTGGAGTCATTGTTTCCAGTACTTTCTCCAGCCCAGTGTCCCAAACGGTTTTCTGGTGGTCTAAAAGAGTTAATGCCCTTCCCACTTCATAATTAAATTTTAGGAAATAAATAGCCACAAAACAAAATCTGTTATCATATCAATCCATTTGACAGGGATTTGAAAGCAGTGAACTAATTTATCACAAAATCATGTCACACGAATAAAAAACTCTCTGTAAGCTCTTGATTTCATTGTACACTTGATTCTTCTACTTTGTCTGCAGCTATATGGCTGGGTTGGTAATAAATGTGCCCTTTGGGACTCTATTACCTTAAGGACAGCTTTTCTCTTTGATTATTGTATTGAGTTTTTCTACTAGTCTTAGTGTTTGGCCAGGAAGATCACATGCAGCCTGGGCCAGAGATTATGTATGCATTGTACTGAGTAGCACAATGTATTATTACTCTCCACATGTTCCAATTCTCAGACAAGTTATGATGTGGTCATCTTAGAAAAACTAATGTAATCACCTTAACAGTGTTTATACCATGCTCTTGTTAGTTAGCATCGATCTAATTAGTATCAAATTACCCTCTAGTTAGTATATGTCTGACTAGAAAGTAAGATTCTTCTTTCTAAAATTATGCCTCAAAATAAGAGGGAATCTCCTTAAATATCTTATATTATGGTGAACTTCCAATTACTTCATATTAAAGTAGATGGTAGTTAAAGCAAATGTCCTCATGTTATGCAAATGGGTACTTGTGATTAGGAGTTGACTTATGTTTGGATATATATGGTGCTTCTATCATTTTTATTTCCAGAACACTTCAGATCTAAGAAACTGAAATAAATTAGTAATTAAGATTCTTTTATTACAAGGAACAAGAATCCACTCAAGCTTCACTAGCTTAAGCAATGTGCTGGATTACTTTAAGAATGCAAGATGTCTTCATGAATTCCCAGGGCAGGAAATACTGAGCTTCTGGAAGGGACAGAATAAAGAACTGAAAACCCATCAAGAACCCAGGCAGCATTCTCTCCTTTTCTTGTCTTTTCTTTTCTATTCTGTTTGAATCTTTTCTTTCTGCACATCCATTTTCTCAAGTTCTCTTGCATATGGAAGAAAGATGGCCCCTCCACAGTCTGTGAGAATACATTCTCCACTCAGTAGGCTAGTCTAGATACTCAGCTGCCTCACAGTTGCATTGTGAATTCTAACACAAAGAGTCTAATTGGCTCATCTTAGCTCAGACATCTAAGGGTACATAATACAAATATGGTTTCCAGGGATCTAGTTTAGGAAAGTAAGAAAGTTTTCTGATAAAATTGGTCATTATGAGTTGAAAGATACAAATCACTTACTTTTTGAACAAGTTATTTTTTAAAATAAGGTAGTTTTAGTAATCCCGTGTTTGGTGCCAAATAAACCTTTAGAGACATTACATGGTAAAGTAGAGAAAGTAGTCACATTTGTTCATTTTGCTTTCCAGCATTTTTTCTCCCACTCCTTCTAGCACCACCTCACTTTTTCATGAGGTTATAACTTTTCCAAATTTCCGGAAATCACACGATTCTTTCCTGTGCCACAGTAACCTTGAGGCACATGTAACCTATGCTGCCCAGAGAAACATGTCACCTAGCATGATTGGTTTGGGGATAAGCATGTAATCAAGTCAATCAGCTTCTCCCTGAAGTTTGATATATGAGTCGCATGACATTTGAGAAGAGGGATGTTCTCCTTTTGGATCATAGCCATAGGGATGTGACCTTTGGGTTGCCACCATTCCTGCCACGTGTCACTAGAATATCACTGAAGATAATGCCAACAGCCCTAAGGAAAGAATACCAAAAAATACCATTTGGGCCCCTGGGGCCCACCATACCTGAAGTGTGTTTTCAAGTTATGAAACTCAATCAAATCCCACTGTTGTTGTCATTATGCTTAAAGTAGTTTGGGTTGGGTCTGCAGTGCTTGCAGCTAAGAGTTTAATTAAAGCAGTCACATTACGTGTCTCAGAATTGACTATACAATATTAATGGAAAATACAAGTCTACAATCTTTTATACAAACTCTTTGGGAAAAATATGTTTTAGAATTTGTAATTGTTTAGATTTCAGAAAGGTAAAAGATGCATATTCTAAACATTATGTAACAAACACCCCAGAATCTGAGGTTCTGGGCAGCACACAATAACAAAACATGTTAGTATTTTCTCAACAAATGTAAGAGCATTCACACCAAGCAGGATAAATGAACTCTACTAATTGCCTTATGCTAGCTCAGGTCTGGTCACACAGTTGCCTTCAGTGGAGGTTAAACAATAATTTTTAGTGCTCAGAGTGTTGTATTTTGGAATTGCAGATAAGGGATTATGAATATATTGGTCAGTTTGAAGCATCCACTGGGTATATAGCTCCTGCTGATCCCTGACTGGGCCTCTGTTGAGCCACGCAGGAGCTCTACTGAATGGAACCTACTAACCTCTTTAAGCCAAATAAAGTCAGTCAGAATGGAACCAACAGAACAGCTCAGCAGAGTCAGATATCTTGTATTTGAGTCTCCAGCTGGGGTTTCTGTTGTCTGGACTAATGAGATAGCATATGCCAGACACTGAGTAAACCCTGAAGAAATATTTGATCTATTTTCCTCTTTTTCCATCCCTTCAGCGGCCTAGACAAGTTACTTTTGAGTTGGTTTTTCAACTGTCTTTGCTCAGGTGTGACTGTTCTCACTTCACACTCCTGGAGAAACTCTGAAATCACTTGGCTTGTGCAAGGGGCCATCAGTAGGAGAGTCGCGACACCAGGTTCATCCCTAAGTAATGGGAAAATATCACTGGCTCGCCCCTTCTAGATTCCTCTTGCCATTTGCCAGTGGTCAAAATAATTGTGATGGACTGAATAATGACTCCCCAAAGTCCACATCTTAATCCCTGAAACCCGTGAATATGTTACCTTACACAGTACAAGAGATTTTTCAGATGTGATTACTGTAAGGACTTCTAGATGGTGAGATTATTCTATATTATTCTGTGAGCCCAATGTAATTATAAGGGTCCTTATAAGAGGGGCCAGAAGAGTAAAAAATTGGAGTGATGCACTTGAAGATCAAGGAAGAGGCAACTGGCCCAGGAATGCAGGCAGTCTCTAGAAGCTGAAAAAGGCAAGGAAACCAATTTTCTTCTAGAGTCTCCAAAAGGAACCATCCTACCAACACCTTGACTTTAAGCCTAGTGGTATTGATTTTGGACTCCAGACCTGTAAGATAGTAAATTTGCATTGTTTTAAGCCACTGGTAATTTGTTATGGCAGAAATCGAAAACTAATACAATCCTCAAGGGCAGTCTTTAAAAGAAAAGGAAAGAACGTATTGTCTGAGTGCAGTATTAAATAGGAGGGAATGTTCACACAGCATTATTTACAACAGCCAAAGGCAGAAACAATTCTAATGTTCATCAAGAGAGAAATGGATACTGTTTCATTCTTAACACTGGAAGTATAGCTCCTTCCTCTTTTACAAAGTTAAATGTAAATAATCATGTTATCAGTGCATAATTATATTCCATCTCCTTAATTTCTTTTAATTTTCCTTTTTTCATATGCTGACATTCTAAACCAATACTGTGATAGTAATATCCCTGTCTTATTTCTTGCTTCGATCAGATTCCTTCTGCTTTAGTATTAGCAATGCTGTTAGCTGATATATTTTGCAATACATTTTAACATGTTATATTTTTGGCTTACTAAGAGTTTGTATCAAAAATGGATACTGAGTTTTTATTAATGATTCACTGGAATCTATGGAGATGGTTGTGACTCTCTTTTTTTAGTCTACTGTATAAAATATTATATTAATTGAGTTTATAAAAGTACATTTCTACTTGTTAAAAAAAAAGAGAAATGGATAGACAATGTGGTATATCCACACAACAGAATATTATTTGGCCATAGAAAATAATGAAATTCTGACACATGCTGTAACATGGATGAACCTTGAAAACACACTAAGTGAAATAAGCCAGACAGAAAAGGAAAAATAATATATGATTTCATTTTTTTATGAGGTACATAGAATAGGCAAATTCATGGAGACAGAAAGTAGAATAGAGAGTATTAGGGTTGGAGGAAAGGGGAGATAGGAAGTTATTGCTTAATGGGTGCAGAGTTTCTGTTTGGGATGATGAGAAGTTCTGGGGATGGATGGTGGTGATGATTGCCCAACAATCTGAATGTACTTAATGCCACAGAACTGTACACTTCAAAATGGCTAAAATGGTACATTTTGTGTTATGTAAATTTCACCACAATAAAAACAAAAAAGAGAGGGTGAGGTGTCATCCACTTCTCTTTGGTTGCACATAGAATGGTGTGATGGAGTGGGCTTATTGCATTCATCTGTGCATGTGTATATATGCAGGCATAGTGCTTTGTTTTGCTTTTTTTTTTAAGCACAAGTAAAGAGAGTTGCCTCCTTTCCCTCTAAGATGTCTGAGCTGCTCTCTAACAGTCTGACCCCTGCAAAGCAACCATCCTGCCCAAACCGCCCCCCCCCCAACCAAGCTCAGGACAGGTAAAGTAGAGCCATCCGAATACACATAACCCTAAAGGCAGTTTTGCTGAGACAGTCACCAGAGAAAATTAGTTCTTCCCCATAGAAATATAAGATATTAGATCAATTCAGCATTTGCCAAACTTCAGTCTTCAGCAAGCTGAGGTCAAAATTTTTGCTATACTTGCACAACTGCCTCTACTATTTTACTTTTATTATTATTATTATTATTATTATTATTATTATTATTACTATCCTTAAATCAGTCATTATTTTTGTTGGGCAAATAATATCTATCACCCATCACCAGGAACAGAAGTCTGAGCCCTTTTGCCCACTGCATTTTGGTGTCAGAGTCAGCACGGAAAACAGCACAGTTAAGCACTGGATGGAACAATGCTTTACTCACACAGAAAAAAAGCAGAGCACAGAAAGCATCAGTTACGGGCATTGGTCTCACATGGCCAGCAAAAGCCTCTGGGTGACCAACACGAGGCAACGGGCCTGCGTGCTACCCCTGTGTGTTTTAGGATGAACGACCTGTCCCTTCTTTGCAGGAGACAGATATCGTAGTGGTATTGGCCAGGTACCATAAGATGCACACACTTAAGCAGAACAAAGAAGTACAGATTGAGTCTGATACGGGGGAAGATGTTCCCACACTAGGTGGTAAATACAGCACAGGCTGTAAGGACTCTTCAGGCTTCTCGGTTAGGGAGTATTCCAGGCCCAGGGCCATTCCTGTGGGGCTGAGTGGAGACAAAAGACTGCATGAACAAGACTGCCTTTCTCAACAAGTGGTAGTGAAATATATCTTTAAAAAGAAAACTTTATAGTATTATTGTAATATAAAACTGGTGTCAATTGTCATAAATAGAAGGTAATCTTAAACATAGATATGATAAAAAAATTAAGTGTGGTACTAAATTTTTATTATTGCCTGTGAAAAGATTAAGGCTTGCATTTCCTTTCAAGGAGTTAAGTCATTCTAGAACTAAACAAAGATATTATTATTTTTTAATCTTTATTAAATTTATTGGGGCAATATTGGTTAGTAAAATTATATAGGTCTCAAGTGTACATTTCTATAAAACATCACCTATATATCACATTGTGTTCTCATCACCCAGAGTGAGTTCTGTTTCCATCACCATATATTTGATCCCTTTTCCCTCTTCTACCTCCCCCTCCCCACTTACCCTCTGGTAACCTCTAAACTGTTGTCTGTGTCTATGAGTTTTTGTTTATTTGTCTTGTTCCTTTGTTGCAAAGATATTTTTGACTTAATAAGAAGATTTGGATGGTATTTACAAAGGGAACATCATTTTCATATTGAAATTCCAGTTTATTCAGTCTTACAACCTGTAGGCATTACATTGTCTTGATTTTAATGGTGGTGGTTTGCATCCTATTCTTTGGGAAGCATGGATCTTGTTCAACCCTCTTATTTTAATGGTGCAGTAACAGATACCTGACAAGAAAAGTGCTTTCCCCAGTTGTACCACGGACAATATCTAACCACTATTAAGTGTCTCCAGAACCAGACACTGCCAGATGTCTCCCGTGAGCTAGTCCCTTCAGCCCTCACAGTGGTCATGCAGCTCAGCGCCACCGTTCTGCAGAGACCGCACAGAGGCATTGACTTCGGCCCAAGCTCATACATCTTGTAAGGGATGTGGTTAGACCAAGGTGAGTCTCCAAAGCCAGCAACCAGTCTCTGTATAGGATGCCTACAGCCTTCATTTTTTATGTCCCTGGGTTGACTAGAAGTGGATGCAGAATCCTGGTTTTCATTCCAATAATAGGACTTTTTATTGGGTTTCCTGTTCAGTAATAATATTTGTGTGTTTTTATCCTCCATTAGAGAGAAAGAATAAAAATAACCACTGAGTTCCTATGTAGAAGAATAGCTAGTAAGATTTTAATCTATGGTACAAAAGGTATTACTTTTTGGTAGATAAATGTGTATTAAACCTAACTGCATTGTGTTTTTATTTTTCTTGAGTTTACTTATTTTTATCCTTCTTTTTTAAAAGGGCATCTATTAATAAGCCTGGTCTAAGATTATACCCAGCAAACCTTTTACAAATGTAATCTGTCTAAAATAGCAATGAGTGGAAAAGCATGTCAGGGCAGATAAATAGAAGCCATCTTCTTTCTGAGCAGAGAGACTTGCTTTGCCTTCCACTCAGCTGCTTACTTCTGTATAGTAACAGACTGAAGAAGCTCATGTTGCAAAATTTGGCATCTACAGAGTTTATATTTTTCAGAATACTTAATAAAAGGCCACCAAATGTTAAAATAATTATTCGTTTCCTGTATGAGTGCAAGTTTTTTTTCCATTGCTTAAAATTTTTAATTAAAAAATTCATTAAATGGGTTCTTCTAATTAAGAATCAACTATAGACAGCACTCATGAACGATGAAAAACTTCTATTTCCTTCATGGCTGTCTTAATTGCCCTCCCAAATAGGGTAGTTTTGGTGGGCTCATGAAGACCTTTCTTTCCTTAAATTACTTCCATTAACTTGTGTATCCAATGCTTTAGTTTCCTCATCCATATTTCCAACCCATTTGATTTTTTTACAATGGAATAGTCTTAATATACTAATATAACATATAGTATTATATCATATAAGCATTTAATTCACTTACATTTATATGGTTTTGTTTCATAAAGAGAGGAAGGTCCCCAAGAGTGAAACAAAGTATGAAAGAGAAAACTAACAATTTTTAAAATGTTACTATTTTACTTAGCATCCGCTCAATATGCTTCAACCCCAGCATGAATATTAGATGAGAAACAGGAATCTGTTGGTCCATTTGCAGGTTTCAGTTCTTGTGTGCTTTTATAAGATAATCATCTCCCCACAGTGAGTGTGATTTAGTGTTTTATTATTTATATTTTTTACAACATGTACCATATACACTGACTTTAGATTCTATTTCTTATGTAAAATACAGCTATGCATGAAATGTCAAATGCTTTTAAGATAGGTAGGGATACATATGTAGGTTATAAGCTTTCCTTTGTCTACATAGCATAATATTGGGGTTTTTCTCCCACCTCAATTCTCCTATTCTGCTCTGTAGGACAAATCCACTGTCCAGACAGTCTCCTTCTCACTTTCCTCAAACCCTACCTGCCTCATCGATGTCACGCTTCAGGGACTTTTGTGTGTTTCCTCATGTAACATGAATACATAGGAAGCTTCAACTTACAGGTTCTTATTTTGTTCTTCCCACTCCACAGTGTTAATATTCTTAAGAAACACTAAAAACAATTCTCTTCATATGCTGTTGGTTAGAGAAAGAAGTGACTCTGTATTGGTAATTACTCAATGGGCTTAGCTTCTGCCAGTACAATGTGGAAGTAAACCTGCCTCAGGGGAAGTCCCAGCCTTAGCCTGAGCCCTAAGGGAACTCCGAAGAATTAGCACCCCCTCAGACTGTCCCACCTCAAGGCAAGGAGCTGGGTGCTCACAGTCCCACAGGAGGTGACTGCTGGCTCCATGCTGCCCACAGGGAGATAGAAAGTTCCAGGCATTACCATAGGCAGAAAGAATCGGACCTCCAAGGAGGAGGGGGGAAGAAAGGAAAGAGGAAATAAGGGGAGACAAAGGAAAAAAGATGAGGTCATTCTTAAGAAACCTTAAGTGCAGCTATCAGACCAGTCAGAACTAGATTTTTGTGACTGAGAACAGACCCTCCATGCCATCTTACCCCTCTAGGTGAACTTTAGTTAATTGTAACGGATTATAATACTATTAGCATTGCAGGCAGAGAAAAAGCTCCACCCCCTGTGTGGCCATGACAGTTCTCATAAGGGCCAAATAAGTAGAAGGGAACCCCACCTCAGAACCGGAAGGAGTAATCAGCGAGGACTCCTCCTGGGACCGCCTGAGACGCCACCACTAAGTCTTGAATATTTCGTGCCCTCTTTCTAACAAAGTGCTAAGGAATTGGAGTGGAATGAATGAGGACGAGTGGCATAAGACTGGGTCAGTGGGAACTGCCTGGCCACATTCAATATATGTATCTACTTTTCCATATTAAACGGAGGTTAAATTATATACCTTCTTAAAACACAAAGATAATGCGAATTCAAATAATAACATTGAGACCCTTAAAAGTGTAGTTAATGTCAGTGTTTTTCAAATTGTCTGTGAAGGAGACTACTTTTTAAACTCATGGACCAATGCGTTTGTAAAATACAATAAATATGAAATAGAAAATTGAAAAAATAATCAGAAACAAGAATCATTTTTTAATTATGACATTCAATAGTCATTGCTACAACCATTTCTGAATGCTTGCTCTCAATTTCTGTATTTATCTTTAGCACCTGATCATGGACCATGCTTTGAGTAGTACTGGACTATCTAACTGAAAGTTTTTATTATATTTTTAAAACCTGTCATTATTTACAGTCACCATAGGCATACTTTCCTTTAATATCATTTAATGATATTTGATTAGAAAAATTATGTAATCTCATTTCATGTCCCAAAGTTAATGTGTGTGTGTGTGTGTGTATGTATGCACACATGCATGCCTATCAAGAATATTATTACGTCCTTGATTTCTTTAAAGTATAGTAATATATGAGTCCAATGTTCCCAATGTGCTTTTGGCATTATTTATGAAAAACAGTCTTTAATTACCAAGCTTAACACATTATCCTTGGTGGAAACTCAAATCTCTTTTCCAACTTTAAACTGAGCAAAAGCTTTCATCTGGCAAGGTATTGAAGCCCACTATGAAAATTTTGTGCATAGAATTATCACCAAGAGCTATTTGGCAGCTTCTCCATCTCAATGAAAAGGACTCTGTATTTTATCTTCACACAAATAACTCTCACCACCATATAAATTATTTTCTCAATTATCTTTCAACCTTTTAGCAATAAGGTTTCCTGAGTAAGAACTGGAAATATCTACATCACATTCCATGTCACATTTCTTGATCCAAATTCTTTTAATTAGTTACTTAGCCCAAATCTATTTCAAGCACAACAATTTCCTGTATATCTGGAAGAGTGGTGGGAAATTTTTACCTCATCTAACCCAATCATGGACCATAGCCCCGTATTAGTCTGGGAGAAAGCCAAAGCTTTTCTCTGGAGTGGTGTTACTCCTCATTTAGCCTGCAAGATATTTTTGTGTTGGAAATGAAATTTCCTAATTGTGAGAGATTTCCAACACACATTTTCCAGTCAATCCCAAGTGAAGTGTAAGGCATTGGGGTATCTTAAGGCACCCCATCCAACCAGAGTACTGCCTCTTACATTTCTAAAGCACAAATTTTATGCTCTTGGAAAGGAGTCAAGGGAAGTGCTGGATCAGCATACTCACTTCCAAAGGAGCATCTATGTTATCATCTTTCCCTCTGAATTTCAGGGAACAACGGGTTAGTCACAAGTCTATAGTGTGCCTCAGATTGCTGCTATTTTCAAATCAATTGAACTCTTGAGTCAGTTTCTCTTCTCACTTTCTTGGTAGCATGCATTCTCTCTGATGCACTTGAAAACGACTTACAGCTCTGAATGACCACCTGAACCAACAGATACCACTTACACATGGGTAGTCTCATGAGACATTGATTGTGTTGACTGTGGCCTGGAGTTTCAGTGCAGAAGCTCACGTGGAAAAGGCCCATTGTTGGGCTTTACTGGAGAAAGAGGTGTTCTCCCTTTGTAGTCTCAGAAATAGCTTCAAATGGGACCACTTCTAATCACTACACATGCGTTTCAATGAAAGGCTTGAAATGCCATTATCTAAAAATCTAATGAAACATTTGGCTCTATCTTAAAAGAAGCACATGTTAATTGCTTATCAAACTATCAATTTTTGCTTCACAAAATGACTGATATCTCTGTGAGTCTGTGAGGAGAAAGCTGTACACCTTATTTCAAGGGCAAATTTTTTACCACCAGTAAATTGGGAGAGTGAGTACAGACAGAACCTGCTGTCATTAATTCATCACTAATTTTCTCAGGTACACACCACTTTCAGTTTGGTGATAAATGACCTCTTTTGTTTGCAAAATCTGCTCTTTGATTTCATGAAAAACACAAATTTATTGATGATATTTTAAAAAAACAATTCTGTAAATGTGATTCCAAAATTTGTACTCCTGATGTGTCTCAAGTGACCCCTTCAAAAAAAATGTTACTTGGATTAACCCAAGCCAGTTTCAAACTTTAAGGAGTCCATTATCTGTTACTCCCTAAGTAAACTTTGAGGGGAGGGGTGAAAAATACAACAAAACACACCAAAAACATTTAGTGTAGTTAATAGAAATTCAAAGGGGAGAGAGAAATAGTAGCCTATGAGGTAAAACAGAAGGGGGAAAGCGCTATAAATTGCTAAGCTGGATCTTTTTTGCTCTTTGTCCCTTTTTCTTGCCCAGTGAAGCACAGAGAGCTACATCTGTATCAAGGAATAGTTTCCACACATCTAATGGGAATGGATAAGCTACCTCTCCAACTTTCTAAGGAAATAAGAGCTGATAGGAAGCCAAGCAAACATCCTGGCCACAGGGAGGCAGGTAGTCACATGTTTAGAGATGCTGAAATAATTCCATCCATTTTTATAGTTTTTTTCCCATTTTAAAAGCAGTAATAAAAATGCAAGAGACATTCTTCCTCCAGGCAGTCCCTTTCTGTGTTTCTCTTGTTGTTCTGAATTTTCTGACCAATTACTGTTCTAAATCAACATCGCCTCTATTTCAAGTGCTCTGCTTGAACATCTGGGCTATTTTTGCACCCTGTCCTGCTGCATCCTCTTTTTCTCCTTCTTTTGGCAGGAGGTCTCCTTTGCAAGTCGTCTGTCTTCTCATTCTCATTCACAGGCCTTCTTATCAGACCCTGCCCCACTCCTTTTTCTCCTCTTGTTGAGCTTTCTACCCGCTTGGTGCCACCACCACCAGCTCCCTCATTCCACATTCCCTGCTGCTAGCTCCCTTCTCCTCATCTGCTTCCCACGTGCCAGGAAGACCGTGTTCCACAATTTCATCAGGTGGCCTGGGGGTGAGGGTGAGCAAGCTGTCACTTAAGCTCCCTCCATCTCAGCCAGCCTGAAATGGAAAGTGTGATAAATGGAACCGTACAAGGCTCAATTTCATCTGGAAATTTCAAACTTATGATGTTCAAATAGGTTCATAAATTCTCCCATAACGCCTCTCTGGTCTCCCTAATATCCAATTGTAGGTTTCGACTGAGCAGGCCTCTCTACCTGTTTTTACAGCCTAAGATATTCAGATCTGGGCATGCATCTAGTGCCTTTGCTTTGGCATGTTTTTAATCTAGCGCCCAGTTTGGGGGTGCAGCATCGCATATATATTTGCCAATTCCTTTCCAGAGGAAGAATGTCAACAATGGACAGCACAGGTAGTCTTCAAAGGAATTTCACCCGGGGCTGCTTTTATTTTTCTCTGTTTGGCAAATATGTTTCTACATGTCCTGTCCTGGGGAAAAATTGTCGAGTGGATAATCTTCAAAATGTGCTCTTGTTATCTCCCTGAGAGAAAGGCTTTTCTTCAAGATTTCTCCCTCATTTCTGCCCCTTGTCTTTAGGAAATAGTCCTTAAAATAATATGAATATGGATATGCCAAAAGTAAACAGAAAATTATCAGCTATGCCTCTTTTTAGGTAGCAAAGACCAGTAACCCGAGTTGTTTTTATAAAATCTGAGATGTGGTACTGTTAAATGTGTAAAAGGTTAAAGAGAAATGTAAATAAATAACATTTTTCTTTAGTTTTATTCATTAACATAAAACCACATAAGCAATACAAGAAGAAATTATTTTTGCATCTCCCCTGATTATTTTTTCTAATTCAAGTACTTCCACAACATAAAACTACTATTTTTTCATAATGTATTTACTTACTACATTTAGATCATATATATCAGTAGAAATACATAGGTTTTGTGTTTTTAGAACAAAATAGGATCATTTTGTATGTTCTATTTTATAACTTTTCCCACTTAAAACATATCTTGGAGATCTTTCCATATATCATTAGGTGTAGTTATTCTTTTCTTGACTAGTCCCTATTATTCCATAATATGTCTCTATCTAGAGTTTAAAAGTATTTCCCTAGTAAAGGACATTTAAATAGTCTATAACTTTTCTGTTTTTCATTATTACAAATAATATTTCCATGAATACTTCTGAATATGTACCTTAAGGTATATCAGAGATTTCTTTTTTCTCTAGGATAGATACCAAGAAATAAAATTACTGGACCAAAAGGAATGTCCATTTTTAATTCATAAATATTGCCAACTTGTCCTCCAAATTAGCTTTACCAATTTGGTATCGTGTCTTGTGGATCAGTTTTTTGATCATGTCATCTCTAACCCCTTCCAAACCAAAACACTAGCAGCCTTAAACCAGAAACAAATGAAAGATAATTTTATGAATGTAACACTTTCCTCCCACAGTATGCAAGGACGTAATGTATGCCTGTCTGCCTATCCTGCACCAGGTCCCAATGCTCACAGAACTAATTTCTACATTAAGATAGAACATATTTTCTTAAATGAATGGTAAATTTAGAACAAAAGAGAAAAAATACAACAAAAAGACCAAGACTATTTCTTATCCTAAGTTGTTGATGCAAGAGAAATCTCAAAGGGCACAAAAGTATCTTTCATATGAGAAACCACTTATTTCAAAAAACATTTTCTCTAACTTGAAAAGAAAAGCTAACTTTCAGCATGCTCAGTTAATTACACTAGCTGAAAGTATACCCCTCATGTGGGTAATATGCCCACCAGGACATTGTGAAGGGGAGTGATTTTCAAATATTAAGAAAACAACTTACATTGAAAAATTCAGCTGAGTTAAATGTGTGTGAATTTTTAAACATGATTTTTCCAAATTATTGACTATGTTCAACATTTAGCTTTGTGTGTAATCATAGCATTGGAGTTTTTAATTCAGTCCTCCAGTAGGTCCATCCATGGCTTTTCAAAAAATATATTCTTTGGAGCAGGAGTTGCATAATAACTTTTTCTAAAAAAAAAAAATGCATGCCCATTTTTTTTTTAATCCTTCATTTGCTTTTTTTTTTTGCATTATTAGTTTTAGGTATACAAAATGATGCAATAGTTATCCTTTTCACCCCTCACAAAATAACAACTACCCTTCCCCCATCCGCTGCCCTCCCACCCCTGATATCATACTTATCTATTACAATTCCATTGACTCCATTCCCACACTCTACTCCACATCCCGTAACTATATGTATATATAATTATAGTTGACATACAATATTATTCAACATCAGCTTCAGAAATACAGTAAAATATATTTGGGAAATGTTATACCCTATATCCACCCCAGTACTAGATATCCACAATCACAATAGAATAGCAAAGTCTTCAGAAGTCCTGTAATACCAAAAACTGTCCAACTTTGTTCCTAAACCCTATTTCTCTCTGATAATCTGTTTTTCACATAACATTTTTAACATCCTTTGGAACTGCTATTGCAAGCAATACACTGAGAAACAATATGTAAGTACAAATTGTCAGTAGAGTGAAAGATATGAAACCAATGAGCTTCAAAGGGAAAGAAGGCAAGCTACAGTAAGCTAAAAAAGATCGTCTAGATCCTAGGAAACTGATGACAAAGGCATAATATAGATTCTAGAAAGCCACAGAAAGGGTGACATATCTTTATTCAACAAATATTTACTGAATGCCAGGCCCTGTTCTAGCTGCTGGGGATAAATGCAGTTATTAAAACAAAAAAAGTGCCTAACCCTGTTAAAACATTTCAAAATGTTATTACTGAGAAGCTCAAGTTCTCAAAGTCAATAAGTGGATATATTAAATTAAACATTTCTATATGTCAAAAGAGACCATGAAAAAAATTTTCTAAGACATACACTGGGAGAATATAAACTACTCCTACATATCAATAAAAAAAATAATAAATCATCCAATAAAAACATGGTCAAGAGGCATCCACTGAGAAAGAAATCAAAATAAACACTAAATATGTATATTTTCAACCTCATAAACAATGAGTTACATGCAAAATCATACCACAAATAGATATTATTTCATAGCTAAAATGATGAAAATGAAAGCACAACAAAATCGTGTTAGCAAATACATGAGTGAGTTCTTAAACATCAGTGGTGGAAGATAAAATTGTTTTAACTGCTTTGGAGGTCACTTGGGCCATCACTGACCAATAAAAATAAAATGTGAGCCACAAATGCAGTCACACTTTTCAGTAATCACATTTTTAAAAGGTTAAAACAAAAAACAACAACAACAACAACAAAAACAGGTAAGGTTAATTTTAATAATATATTGTATTTAACCCAACATATTCAAAATATTGTTTCAACATATAATCAATCTAAAAATTATTAATGAGATATTTTATATTCTTTATTTCATACTGTTTCTGAAATCCGGTATGTATTTTACATTCACAGGACATCTCAATTCAAAGTAGCCACATTTCAAGGGCTCAATATCTACATCTGAATAATGTAGCACAAGTCATACTGTACATATTGGCTACCATTTTGGACAGTGCTGCACAAGTCAACACCTAGTAAAGTCAATACTGTACCCAAGAAAACTACTACACATATGCACTAGGAGTTAGAAGTATTTATTGCAATCTGTTATAAAAAATTTTTAATGAAAATAATTTCAATGTCCATTAACAAGAGAATAGGTTTAAGAATTGTGGTATATTAATATCATACAATATGATAGAGCATGAAAATAAATAAGCTAGGGTCATACTTAACATAAAAGTGTATTATGTGATAGAAGAGAGATCCAAGGTAGTGAAGTAGATAAACACTGCCAGCTTCCTTCCATGAACACATTCAAATTACAACTAAATTATAGAACAATCAACTTGGAGGACCATCTGAAGTCTAGCTGAACAGAAGTTTTAGAACTAAGGATATAAAGAAGAAGTAACATAAAGACTGGCAGGAAGAGCAGAGATGTGAAACGGGCTAGCCCCAAACCTCTGTGTGGCAGTTGAGAACCTCGGCCATGGAGGTTCCCCCAGAGAAGTGAGGAACCCCAGCCCACAGTACTGGTGCCTGAAAGAGGAGCCCTCACAACATCTGTCTGTGCAAAACAGTTGGGATTCCGAACATCTGGGTGGGATGGAAGGCTGTGGGAAACCCAGACGTCCTCTTAAAGGGCCTGCACACACAGACTCACTCACTCTTAGGCATTCACCCTGGGTTCTGGCACAGGGATGTTGACTCTAGGGGCATCAGGAATATGGGGGTCAGACTGCAGTGTGTGGCTCAGGCTGAGTGCTGCAGGACAGTCACCATTATTCCTGTGTGTGGCCCACCTCCCGAGCAGTTGGAAGGCAGGTGCCATTTTTCTGTGTTGAGCCCTCCCCCACAGGCTAAATCTGAATATGACTTGTCTGGTGAGCTCCGTTGGGACACCGACCCACCCAATTTCCCCAACACCATAGATACTTTCCCATTAGCAGCCAGCCAGTCCCCTCCCCCACATCTCTTTCTTGAATAACTTTCAGAGTCCACAGACACCAAGCTGGTGGTGACTGGCATTGGTGTGCTCTGAAGCTTTTGCTAAGTAGCTCCAGGCTCAGCACTGGCACTAAACCAGAATTGACACTAATCTAGTTACCACAACCTCCCCACTAGTGACTCCCTGAGATCCTGCCTCACCCCACTCACATACCACATGAGACTTTATCAGTTGCTGAACCTTAAGAGAACCAACAGGTGGCAGCAGGCCTCTGGGTGCCCTGGCTTTTTGCGGAGTTACCCCAGGCCCAGTACTGGTGGCAGCCATCTTTGGGTCTCAGTGTGGCCTTTCCTAAGTGCTTCCAAATTTAGCACAGGTAATGAACAAACATGGATCACTTTGTAGCCCCTACCCGGTAGTTCCCACCAGTCACAGGCAGTGGATGACCTGGTCCTGTTCTGGAGCCCCTCCCAAGAGGCCCCAGAACCAACATACTTGGAGGTTTGCTTCAGACAACAGCAGAGCTCCATCCAATTAGCCCCATAAGTGGCACACCCAAAGGACAGTCTCAACAGACACCAGTGCCCACTCAATCCCACTCAATGGGTAAGCCCCCCACACAGCAGCCCATAAGCTGTGGACATGGTTAAACCCCACAGTCAATCAGCCTGAGGTCTAATGCCTATCTCCTAATAGGTCAATAGCAATCAAGGCTCAACTATAACAACCCGCACTCCTGGAGCACCCAAAGCAGGCGACCAGGGAGACTGTGCCAGGGCCCCACAGGGCACCTACTACATAAGGCCGCTCGGCCAAGTCTGGAAGACATAGAAGATCTACCTAATACACAGGAACAAACACAGAGAAGCATGCAAAATGAGAAGACAAAGAAATACATCACAAATAAAAGAATAGGGAAAAACTCCAGAAAAAGAACTAAATGAAATGGAGGCAAGCAACCTACCAGAGAAAGAGTTCAAAATAATGGTTAAAAGAAGCTCAAGGGATTTAGTGAGAACTTCAACAAAGAGATAACAAGCATAAAAAAGGACATAGAAACCTTAAGAAAGAACCAGTCAGAAGTGAAGAATACAATAACTGAAATGAAGAATATACTAGAAGGAATCACCAGCAGACTAGATGAAGCAGAGGATCAAAACGGTAATTTGGAAGACAAGGTAGCAGAAAACACCTAATTGGAACAGCAAAAAGAAAAAAAAATAATAATGAGGATAGTTTAAGAGACCTCTGGGACAACATCAAGTGTAACAGTATTTACATCATAGGAACACCAGAAGGAGAAGAGAGAAAGCAAGGGATTGAGAAACTATTTGAAGAAATAATGACTGAAAACTTTCCTAACCTGATGAAGGAAACAGACATACAAGTCCAGGAAATGCAGAGAGTCATAAGCAAGATAAACCCAAAAATGCCCACACCAAGACACACTATAATTAAAATGGCAAAAGTTAAAGACAAAGAAAAAATTCTAAAAGCAGCAAGAGAAAGGCAACTAGAAACTTACTGGGTAGTCAGAAAAGTCATGACGCCCTTTTGCAATGAAAAAGAAAAAATATGTCATGACTTTTCCGACAACCCAATATAAGGGAGCTCCCATAAGACTGTCAGCTGATTTCTCACAGAAACTTTGCAGGCTAGAAGGGATTGGCATGAAATATTCAAAGCGATGAAAAGTAAGAACCTACAACCAAGATTACTCTACCCAGGAAGGCTATCATTTAAAGTCGAAGGACAGATTAAGTACTTCCCAGACAAGAAAAAACTAAGAGTTTATCACCACCAAAACAGTATTACAAGGAATGTTAGAGGGACTTCATTAAGATGGGGGGGAAAAAAGATCAAAATTATGAATAAAAATAGCAGTAGCTACATATCTATCAACAATTACTTTCAATGTAAATAGATTAAATCTCCAATCAAAAGACAAAGAAGACATAGGGTGGCTAAATGGATAAGAAAACAAGAACCTTACATATGCTGCCTACAAGAGATTCACTTCAGATTGAAAGACACACAGAGACAGAAAGTAAAGGGATGGAAAAAGATATTTCATGAAAACAGAAATGAAAAAAGCAAAACAAAACAAAAACTGTGGTAGCAATACTTACACCAGACACAATAGACTTACAACAAAGGCTATAACAAGAGACAAAGAAGGACCCACTAATCCCACTTTTGGGTGTTTATCGGAAGAAATCCAAATGCTACTTCAAGGGGATGTGTGCATCCATATGTTCATTGCAGCATTGTTTACAATGGCCCAGATATTCAGGCAGCTTGGGTGTTTGTTAATGGATGAATGGATAAGGAGGAGGTGGTACATATATACAATGGAATATTGCTTGGCCAGGGAAGGAAATGGGTTCTTGTCATCTGTGACAGCATGGATGAACCTGGAGGGTATTGTGCTGAGTGGAGTGTCAGACAGAGAAAGAGAGATGCAATATGATTTCACTTATATGTGGAACCTAAAGAACAAAATAAACAAAAGAGAAACAAACTCATAGATACAGAGGATACATTGATGGTTGCCAGATGGCAGGGGGTTGAGGGTGTGGGTGAAAAAGTGAAAAGGATTAAGAAGTACAAATTGGTTGTTACACAGTAGTCATGGGGATGTAGGGTATAGCATAAGGAATACAGTCAGTAATATTGTAATAACTCTGTATGGTGTCAGATGGGTACTAGATTTGTTGGGGTGATAAATAAGAGGGGTGGGGGCAGGGTGAAAAAGAGTAAGGGATTAAGAAATACAAATTGGTAGTAACAAAATAGTCATGGGGATGTAAAGTAAAGCATAGGGAATATAATCAATAATATTGTAATAGCTATATATAGTGCTAGGTGGGTACTAGACAACTCAGGGGAATCACTTCTTAAATTATATAAATGTGTAACCACTATGCTGTACAGCTGAAATTAATATAAAATAATACTGAATATCAACTGTAGTTGAAAAATTTAAAAGAAGGGGGGAAAGGTGAAGAGGAATATGAGATCAAAATTTTCAGGTATAAAACAAATAAGCCATGGGGATGTAATGTACAGCATGGGGAATATAGTCAATAATATTGTGATAGCATGGGACTGTGCCAGATGGTTGCTGAACTTACCATGGTGATCACGTCTGTGGGTATATAAATGTTGAATAACTATGGTGTACCCCTGAAACTAATATAATATTGTATGTTGCTATATCTTTTTTTTTAAGATTTTTTTTTAAATTGGGGAATTGGGGGGATGGGAACAGTGCTGGGGAATTGGGGAAGGGGAACAGACAAGTTGCTATCGTTTTGTTCTTCAGTCTAGTTGTGGAGGACGTTGCTTCACTGGCCCAAGTTGGCACCATCATTGTGCTTTTACCGGGCGAGGCACATCAGTCGCCGGCTTCTGGATGGCCACTCACAGCGGCTGCTGGCTGCTTACGCTGGCTGCTGGCTACACACGGTAGCCCATGGCAACCCACTGCCACGGGGGGGCTGCAGCCTATGCCGTCGCCAGCGACTCACAGCAGCCCAGCTCCAGGTTGAGCTGTTGTTCAGCATCTCAGCTGTGGAGGGCAGTGTCACTGGCCCTCATATGTGGGATTCGAACCGGGGCCCTCTGGCATCCCAAGCCAGTTCTTAACCATCACGCCACTCGGCTGGCCCTGTATGTTGCTATATTTTAATAAAAATCTTTAAAAATAAAAAAGTGTATTGCGTTAAAAAATTAATTGCAGAAAAATACCCAAAGTATGATAACTGCTTATGTAAAGTTCAAAACCTCCAAAACTACCATATTTTGCCGTGTATAATGTGCGCCCATGTATAATGCGCACCCATGTATTGAACCCAAACTTTCAGGGAAAAAACATTTCATTTTAATTTTTTCATTCAAATTTTTATTTACATTTAGGTACTTGTTTTTTTGTATTATAAAGGAATTTTAACATTTATTTTTAGTATATTATGGTAGAAGAAATTGTATGTGACAAATAATTACAAAACACAAGAACAGATACAAGGTACATGAAATATTATGTACCAGTAACAAATTTACGATATTTACACATCATAGAAGGCCAAGAACTGTGTCATTGCAAGTTCGTTGTAAGTTCAACAAAACCAGTGATCATATTCCAGGGTATTATTTTGCATCCAGATATAGTTATTGGTTTCTAGAATTACACTTTTAACTCATAAGCATAAATAAAAGAATTAAAAACATTTATATAGATACAGAATTAGCACTACCCATGTATAATGCGATTCCTTATTTTTCCTTCACAAATTTGGGCAAAAAAGTGTGCATTATACATGGTAAAATACAGTATGTTGTTTATTTCTTAAGCATTCAAACACATAATAGTTTAAAGGCATATAGGAAAGTGATAAATACCAGTTTCACACGGTAGTGTTTATTGAAGAGGGAGGAAGAAATGATCTAGGAGAGGGACACTGAGGATTTGAACTATATTGATTATGTTTTATTTTCTAACCCAGGTGGTATATATGCTTGTATTTGTCATATTACTATATATACTTATTGTATATTTAAAATACAGATGACCCTTGAATAATGCAGGGGTTAGGGGTGCTGACCCTTAGCGTAGTCAAAAATCAGTATATAACTTTTGACTCTCCAAAAACTTTACTAATAACCTAATGTTGACCAGAAGCCTTACTGATAACATAAACAGTTGATTGAAATATTTTGTATGTTTTATGTATTATATACTATATTCTCACAATAAAATAAGCTAAAGAAAAAGTTAAGAAAATCATAAGGAAAATATTTACAGTATTTGTTGGAAAAATCCACATATAAGTAGACCTAAGCTGTTGAAACTGGTGTTGTTCAAGGTCAAAATTCTAAGAATGTTTGCTTAATGTCAGTCGTACATAGACCATTCCAAAGTACCCAATTTTCTGGTCAACAAGAGTAAGACTTATACTCATGGATGTGGAGTGTTTTGGGTTTTTTTTCCCAGTTTTCTTTTTATAGTAAATAGACATTTAAATTGTTTTCAGAAGGAACATTTGCTCTGTCTCCTCTTTTCCTGCAGTTCTTTTACAGTCAAGTCTGGTTCATGCATGTTTCACTGAGAGGCGTAGTTATTACTACCATGTTTCCCTGAAAATAAGACCAGGTCTTATATACATTTTTTGCTCCAACAATCTACATTTATTCATGTATAAAAATTTACATTTATTCAAACAGTCATGTCTGGCTGATGATCTTAACTGAGGCTTATGTTTGGGGTAGGGCTTATATCACTTATATCGCAAGCATCCTGAAAAATCATGCCAGGGCTTATTTTCCAGGTATTATTATATTAGGTATTATTTTTGGGGAAACATGATAACAACAACACCCAGCCCAAAGCTAGTTGTGAGAAAGAGGACAGAGAATTAAAACCAGGAGATGCCCTGAGTACACAGGTTAGCTCCTTGTTTGCATGGGTACGTATGCAGACCAGACTTGTGGGGAAGAACTCAGATGAGCATCTCATGACTTCTTGTCGCAGCCAGTGATTTTCTAACTTGATTTTGTTTGGATTTCCAGCTTGCACAATGTGGGAAACACATATACAAATCTCACATTCCCCCTCAGTGTAATTGAAATGTCACAGCTACCAGACTGAAGTCCACCAAAAAGCAAGGTTATGTGGATGTTTGCTCAATAGTCAGCATTTTGAGAAACATATACCACAATAAAATAAAATAAAACAAACTATAAAACTGGCACATCAGGCACTGCTCTGGAAATCTTGCACAGCTTCGAAGAAGCTCACCAAAAGCCAGCAAAAAGGAAATCATTATTTTTTAAAAAATTATGTAGGGGTTTTCTCTATGGTAGTATATTGTTGCCTTTTGTGAGTAACAAATTATAACCTATTAATATTATGCCTACCCTTAGCATAGAACATTACACTCTAATGTAACATGCTACATGTATATTTTACAATAGGATTATATTTTGCAAATTTACCTGTTATAAAAATCACCTGGAACTATTGTGAAACCTTCTTCCCAGCCCCTCCCAATGACCACAGAATTAGAATTTCATGGGCAGGGCTTCATTTTTCATGAAAGTGAGTCTCTAAGTGTGGTACCCCGGCCAACAGCATCAGCATCACCTGGGGACTGTTCAAAATGCAAATTAGCACCTTGTACTCCAGATTTAATGACTCAGAAACACTGGGGCATGGGGCTCAGAAATTTGTGTTTTAACAAGCCTTCCAGGTTATTCTGAGGTTGCTAAAGTCTGAGAACCAACAGCCTTGAGCCTGGTTATTCAAAGTATGCTAGAAGGATCCCCAGCACCAGCGTCACCTGGGTGCTTACTAGGAATGCAGAGTTCCAGGTCCCACCCGACACCTACTGAAGCAGAGTTTGCATTTTCACATCCCCAGATGGTTCGTTTGATCACTGACGTTTGGAGAACTGCTGTTCTTTGAACAAGGATTTGGCATCACGTTTCCTGGATTTGAAGCCCAGCTCCACTTCTCATCAGGCTCATGACGTTAGACGAAGTATTGGATCTCTCTCTCCTGCCCAGTGAGCCTGACAGCAATGCCTCTGACAGTCCTTAAAGCAGCGGTTCTCAACCTTCCTAATGCCGCGACCCCTTAATACAGTTCCTCATGTTGTGATGACCCCCAACCATAAAATTATTTTTGTTGCTACTCTATAACTGTAATTTTGCTACTGTTATGAATCGTAATGTAAATATTTTTTTATTTTCCGATGGTCTTAGGTGACCCCTGTGAAAATGTCGTTCAACCTCCAAAGGGGTCACGACCCACAGGTTGAGAACCGCTGCCTTAAAGGATTGTTTTGAAGGTGAAATGAGATAATGCACATGTAGTGTTTAGCACATAACAAATGCTCAATTAGTAGTGGCTATGGTTATTTCCTAATCAGCTTTTAAAAAGAGACCACTTATTGAACATATCTACAAAGGAAAATAAGGTTTTCAAGATATATAATTACATAATTTAAACCACAAATACGTGAGTCTGAAACATTGATGTACTTGAGATTTGAAATTTTCAGAGTAAATGTTCTAGCCTTTAAAGCCTAAGACACACCAATTACACAATAGATGCAAAATCCTTGGAGACGAGTGCAGTCATAATGAACTGGTTTTTCTCACTAAATCAAGAGCCTGAGGAGGCCTTGTCAGGCTGAATGAAGGTGAGACATAGAATAGTTGTGTTCCCAAACTTAGTTTTTTTTATTGGAAAATAAGTGAAGTTCTTAGGTTCTGTTCCCCTTTAAGTTACTCTGACCAGGGTGTGAAATGAATTGTTCCTCATTTTAGTATTCTCAGCCATTTCAGGTTAAGCTTGCAGTTCTTACAGGTACAAAATCAATTAACGGGGTAAACAGGAAATCAATTATTGTATTAGTATGTTCCCTCACCAACTTGGATGGTTAGAAAAACTGTCTTTTATACATTAACAAATATCTGACCTGATATTTCAGGGGCATCATATTCTTTCTATTCTTTAGTTATGAAATGGCCCTGCTCTATTACCAATACCTTCTTCTTTCTGCATTATTTGCAAGAAATGGAATTAGAATGACTTCGTGTTTAACAAGAACATAAAGTTCAATTAGTGACACACCCTATCCTTTGCTGCAGCTGCAGGAGGACCCAGCCACGGCAGGGTACCTCCAGGAACGAAATTTATGAAATAACTGCTGCTGAAAAGCCAACAGAGGGAGCACAAACCATTGTTTTTTGTGACACATAAAAAAATGGCTATTAAAAATAAACTTTCCTAGTGGCATGGCATAAGACTTTTTTTTTAAAGCTGTGTATCTAGATTTTAAAAGGCATTTATTAGGTAGTAACTATTAAAATAAGTCATATTTTCTTATTTAAAATTCTGTCAGAAACAGAGTAATGATTTAGGAAAAATATTTTTATTATAGGACCAAGTGAGCTGGCCTGAGGATTTTTCTCGGCTTATCTTCTTGTATTTATAATAAAGTTCTAGCAAAGGCTTTTAAAATTCCTGGTTCTGTGGCCTTTCCTTGATCATTCCCCGCTTTCTATTAGTAGTTAATTGCTGACTACTCCACATACGCAAAGGAAAGCAAGTGTAGCCTCATTCCTTAAAAATTTAGGCCTTAAGTCTGAAATTTCTCTTTCTTGATCAGAGGAGTCATACTTTTCTCATACAGATAGACATGTGTTCTAAGAAAAACCTAGAGACCCCTCAATGTTTTTGCCTATGGACTTTTTATATTAGTTGGCTTCTCCTCTAATGAGAGCTCCAGAATGAAACTTCTTGTATTTAAATTGTCATAAGGCTATTGGTATACCAGTTCTTCTTAATTTTACTGAGACAACTTTGATATTCAAGTCTATACAAATGTCTACATACACTATCAACACTAACAATTTTTAGATATTTGGTTATTTAAAATATAAACAATTTACCCCATACCTCCCTTCCCTCAGTTTTTCTACAAAGATATCAATCAATAATGATTTTTCCCTAGTAAAACACATTTACTTTTCTTGATGAAAATCATTAGGGTTGAATACTTTCAAGACAAAATACTAGAAATGGTATTTGTGTTGATTAAATATTCACTTATGAATAACTTTTTGTGTCTCTGATAGATTATGAAGAGTATAGAATTTTGCTACCACAAAAAAGGAGGCGGGGAGGGGTTAGGCTTCATTGCTTCATTACAATTTTGATAGTACCGAGATGACTGACTATTCCACATGACTTAAACCAGACTCTCAGCTGCTCTGTAGGAGCTTTCGTTCTACAAAAAGCCCTATATGTAACCAGCTGTGCCTTATAAAGCTAGATGTTGCCTTTCCCCCAACCACTTTTTTTCTTTATTTTATCAGCAAGGTGTGGTTGGTTGTTTTTCTACCATCCAAACATACCTGGCAACATTGGGGTTTTATTTGCTGGGGTAACTTCGAGATGAGATTTTATGTACGTCCTAATATAAAACATGAACTCCAGCAGCTTCCCGTCCCGCTTCATTTGGGGGCATGAGGGGCAATGCATATTATAAAATTTGGTGAATGTTGCTGTAAGAAGTTCCTTATGAGGAATGCAATCGTTTGAACTAGGCTGCTGGTCTGAGCTAACAAAGATAACCTTTTAAACTGACTTGTAGGATACTTATTATTTTCCCATCTTCGATACAATCTTGTGTTTGACCCCCATGATATCAGATTAAAGCTACCCCCATACATATGGCCACCAGAACGTAACAAAGGGAAATGGTTAAGTGATTTAAATTCTTTACCACTGAAAGCTTTCAGCTCATTGATGTTCAAAAATAAATTGAAGAATCTAGCACAGACTCCTCAGAAATTAACAAATCAAGGTGCCATTCACCAACTAAACACACAAGGCCAATTTTCAGCTACACCATCTTCAGACTATGCATGAAGGTTCCAGTTTAAGAGAAAACTGGCCCAGCGTCTTCTCTTTATAGTCTTCAATTAATGCAATTCAATGAATAAAAACAAGTGGCAGAAGTTAATAACTTTCTGACCATTGAAGCAACGGACAGAGGTGGCTGGGACACTAAAGAACTGGGCGAAATTGAGCCTAATGGGTGGAGCTGTCTAAATATCCTCTATGCTTCTTTACTATCCCCTTTCCACAAGGCAGTATCGTGGCATCTGCTCCCAAACTGTTCCCATCCTGTTCAGAAACTGACCTGCATATATATTGGGCTTAATGACCAAATGTTTAAAAATTCATTGCACAAGAACAGCTGAAAGCAGTTGATTGGTTTGAACTTTATTGTGTGCACCTTGCTTCCCAGACCGCAGTAAAGGGGAAGGTCAGCTGGTAAACATTTGGGCATTTAAAAATAAGAGGCCCTTGGTTCCCCAATGCCCGGTCTGTTTTCTTCACAGGCAGCATCAGGCCCTACTAAGCTCTTTGTGCTGAGCTGATACTTTGGCTTTGTCTGCCCGGCCTAGTACAGCGGGCTCAGAGCCCATCTGGAGAAGTGGCTGCCTGCTAACTCTCTGAGAAGTTTTTTCTGGAAGCATTGTCCTCCTTGAGTGGAGAGCCATTTCCGTTGCAAGAAAGCAAGTCATTTTGTTTCTTCTTCAAGGGCTGTTTATAAGTGATTGTCACACCTAGAAATACCAACCTGCTCCAGGAAAGGCAAAATTGTACACCAGTGTTCTCGGTAGGCTCATCACTAGATTGAATGTCAGACTTTTTGCCCAAATGCATACAAGCAAGCACCCAGGTCCTAGGAATTTCACAATGTCATTAGTAAAACCACATTCTCAAATCATGGCATTCACATGGAATATATTATTGGATAAAAGTTATTTGTTAAAACAATGACTGCTTAGCATAGGAAACAGTCTAATTAATTAATTCAAATTCCAGCTCACAGTGGGCTTCCTAAGTAGATAAAGACCCTAACTCTAGAAAAGCCAGCACAATTTTTAAGTTCCATTCTTGGTTAGCAACAAGTTTTCACTCCATGCTTTCTCTTCATTCTTGTCTGCTAACGCAGACCTTTGGGCTTCTCTCCCTTGGCTAATGTTTCATCAGTCTGATTCTAGTCATTATTGATATGAACAAACCACGAAGAAAATAAGGCATTGTGGCATCTGTTACATAGAAAATGTTGGACAAAGGCATTTGGAGTGGGAGAGAAAAGGAATGAGGACTAGAGGAAGAGATGCTATACATCCTCCCCGCAGTTTCGAGCTATGTCCGCCTGTGATCTCATGGCGTTTGTCTCTATTTCCACCCCTGCCATCATTTCTATTATCAAAATTGAGTCATTTTGCTTTATTTGATGGGCCTTGGGCATGAGAGCATATGTGTGTTTTAAACTCACGCTCCTCTTTAACTGATTTATTCCTTCTTTATAATTTTCCCTTTCTCAGTGTGTAGCCCTTTGTCATTAGAATGATAATCATACTAATAGCAGGAATGTAATTTCCCATAATGCTAATAGTAGCTATGTGCACACACACACCCAGTTTATTCTTAGATTCATTTAGGCTCTGACTTTTTCATCTCATATTTAAATATAGCGCGTGTTTATCTCCATCAGGAAATGTTTGTTGAGCTCCTCCAGGGAGCATAGGGCTAGCCCTAAGTGCCGTGGGCTTGCATGAGGCAGATTCAAAGATGTAGAAATACTTTTTTTCTCCATTAAAATTCAGGAGTATAAATTTTATTTCATTTCAGATGTTGTAAGTAGTGGAACCCTGACTTCTGTTTACCTGAAATTCCCTCAGCTGTGTTTGTAAGGGCAGACAACCCAAAGAGTATTACCTTGAGTTCTCAAATGGTGTCCTGCTTTTAATATGGTGCTCTGCTTCAAAAGTATCATTGACAGGGATTCTCTTTTTACAGCCATTAGATGGAAGTAATAGATGGTGATTATATAAGTACTGTGGGATTTTTTTTCCTGAAGCTCTCAGCATAACATGCCATTCCTCTTTAGAGTGCCTTTATAATAAAGGTGGAATTCAGAGGTACAAGAAAGTGAAGCAGGTTCCTCACAATGGATTATATGTGGTAGTAATAATCACACCTTATTTTTTTTTAAGATTTTTATTGGGGAATTGGGGGGATGGGA
>NW_017731508.1:1791619-1842474 GCF_001890085.2 Hipposideros armiger | reverse complement strand
CCATGGCAACCCACTGCCACAGGGGCTGCAGCCTATGCCATCGCAGGTGACTCACGGCAGCCCAGCTCCAGGTTGAGCTGTTGTTCAGCATCTTAGCTGTGGAGGACAGTGTCACTGGCCCTCATATGTGGATTCCAAACCCGGGCCCTTCTGGCATCCCAAGCCAGTTCTTAACCATCTCGCCACTTGGCCAGCCCAATCACACCTTATTTTTAAATCCCTCTTTTGAGTTTGAAAAATGCTATCTACTGTCTTTATTGTTTAGAGATGTAGAGTGAAGTATTTAAGAAGAAAATGTAATAATGTATGTAATTGATTTAAAAGAATTCATCAAAAATAACATAATGCAAATATGCAAAATATAAACAATTGTTAAATCTCCAACAACAACAAAAGTGCTTCATTATAGTTCATCTTATTGGGGCTTCATAAAAACTCAGTGAAGTTGTTACAACAAAAAGTGATCCCAATAAAATCTTTAAAAAAAAAAAGTGATCCCTATTTCACAGATGAGGATAATGTGACTGAGAAAATTGAACTGCTCCAGGTCACCTGTCTAGTCGCTGACTCAGGACCAGAATTCAGGTTTTCTAGTTCCAAACCTAGTGTTTTTTTTCTTTCTTAACCACAGTTGGTTGCTCTCTCACAATTACTATTAGATTCTCAGCTGAGTGTTTGAGTTATGGACTAACCTTCTCGGAGCTGGATTTATAAAATTTTGCTTTCATATAGAATGTTTAGAGTAATCAGATAAATTATCTAAGGTGAAACTTAGGCTCTGTCCAAATTGTCCAACAAAAACTTAAAATATGTTCATTTTTCCATGTACTGATCATCTTAAATTTGGTAAGTTAACATAGTGTTAAGAGGTGAGCTTTCAGAGTAAATTAGACTGAGTGACCAGCCAGAGTGACCCTGGGTAAGTTATTCATCTTCTCACAACCTCACCAGCCCATCACCATTATGCAGATAATAGAAGCCTCTACCGCATAGGTTTGTTGCGAGTATTCAATGAGATATTATAAATAAAGTGTTCCACACAGTGTCTGTTTTGAAGTAAAAGCTCAATAAGTATTATTCATTAAATACACAGTTATTAATTGTGAGCCTACTATATTTCCATTAAATTAAACCTCAGCCAGTGCACCTTTAAAACCTGCAAGAGCTGTGAAAATTAAAAATTTCTACTTAAAAGGAAAATCCAAACAGAGAATCCAAGCCATATGAGAAATCATTAAAACAAGTGTGCTTTGGTCACCATAATCTGGGTACATTCACTAGACACCAGATTAAAAACAAACAAACAAAGAAAATAGAGTCTAGAGTCATCATGTTCACCTTATTTGGAGTTAAGAGCAAAGGAGATAAAACATCAAGATAACTGAAGATAATGTGATTCAAGCTTATTAGTAATAAAAAGCTATGGTTTCAAAAAACGAGAGGAGAATTCAAGAAGAACAAACCTGAATGATCAGCAACCATGAAAGACGCTCCCAGTCACGAGTACTCAGAGCGTAAGTTAAAGTAACAATGAGATACTACTTTACCTAACAAATGGAAATTATCTAATAAAAAAATTTATTTAAAATGATAATACCAATTGCCTGTAGGGTTGCACAGAGAAGAAGCAATCTTGTGTATTTTAAGTGAAAATACAACTCTAATAGCACCCATGAAAAATAAATCGTGTAGATAGCTCAAACCACCAAACTCATTTTGGGAATCTATCTTATGGATATAAAAGCACCAGTATGTAAGTCCGTAACTGCAAAGACATACATACAGTGTTGTACATAGCAGCGAAAAGCTGGAACCAATGAATAGCTAATATTTATGGTACATCCACACCATGTAATGTGTCCATTAAAAAGAATGGATTAGCTCTCTTGCAGTTGACTTGGGAGGGTTTCCAAGAGTGTTCTGAGCCAAAACAGTAAGATGCAGAGACAGGTGTACCATATGGTCACATTTTAGTAAAGCTAGCAATATACATGAGGTGTACATGTATGTTTCATATTTGGATAAAAGAGCATTGAGGAAAGTATAGAAGAATGCAAATGAGAGTGTTAGGTAGACTATGGTATGCAAGAGGCAAGCAAAAAAAAAAAATTAAGTACGCCAAGAAGAAATCTCACACACACACACACACACACACACACACACACACACACACACACTCACACTCCCCAGTATATATGATATATCCCATTTATTTAAAACTGTGGCATGTTAATGTCCTGCATATATGTCTCATATATGTATGAAAAAATTAGAAGGGAAAATTCTATTTGGATCTATTAACTCTTTGGAAGTTAATAGAGTATATAATAAAGTGAATTGCAGTGTAATTTGTATGGCATGATGCTGTTATTTAAAAGCAAATGAATAGATAAAACCTGTGTGTGTGTGTGTGTGTGTGTGTGTGTGTGTGTGTGCGCATGCATGCACGCGGTGCACATGTATTATATATATTCAATTGTAGAGCAGTAAAATTTAGGCTACTTCCAGCTGGTTGCCTGTTTTTGTAAATAAGGTTTTTAGGGACACAGCCATGCCTATTTATGTGTTGTCTATAGCTACTTTCTTACTACAAGGGCAGAATTGAGAAGTTGTGAGTTGTGACAGACACCATAGTACCAGCAAAGTCTAAATGATTTGCTATCTAGATCTTTATAGAAGAGGTTCATTGGCCCATGGTACACATGACTATATGTATTCACATAAGCAAAAAGGAAGGCGGGGATGTACACCACCCTGTTACTGTTGATTATGTCAGGAACTGAATGGGCATGAGGGAACAATCGTGAGCTTTTGCTACACTTCTTACCATAGGTGTACTATTTTTATAAGTTGAAAACTAGTAAACAGCACTTAATATTTAACAATTCAAGTGAAAACAAAAGCATAATAGCCTTAGAAATTTTATTATTATGGGATGGGCTTATACATTCATCAACAAATATCTGAGTGATTCCTATGTGTTAAAGCACAAGGGACGCACACAGAAGCAGGACAGTAGAAACTCACAGGCCAGTGACTAGAAGCCAGCGCAAGGCAGTGTAAAAATGCTATCATTAAAATAAGTAAAATGTTCTGAGAAGGAACTAATTCACTGAGGGATTTGGGGAATGCTTCACAATGAAAGTTATGTTGGAATTGTGTCTCAAAAGACAAGTCTGTGTTCGTCGAGCTCAGAAAGGAATTGCCCCTGCAGAACTGAACAGAAAGTAGGAAGGTTCAACAGAAGTCATGAGCGAAAGAATTTTGACATGGCCCAAGAGTAAGGTTTCAGGGAATGTAGGAAGATGGGAAGGGAGAGGGCCGGGAGCCAAAGATAGGTGTGCAATTAATTGTCGGTGTCTCCCCCCGCCTTTATCGGAAGGTGACTGTTGGTTGCTTTGGACTTTATGTCGAAAATGGGGAGTCAGCTCAGGGTTTTAAGAGAAATCAGCATCCTGATGTCTATGTTTCAAAACTGTGTCTGTGGCACGTACGTGAAGATTTATCGAGTACTAAAATGGGTACAAGTACAGAACAAACTTAAGTTATGGTTTCATGTACACAAAGCATTTGAATAAACAATAATGAAAACAGTAGTGATAGCAGTCAACATTTATTATTATGTAGCAGACACTCTTTTAAGCACTCTAAGTATATTAACTCATTAATTCCTCATCTTGATTATATAGCCTCACATTTAATAGGTGAGAAAACTGGGAAACAGGTTGAGTAATTCGGCTGAAATCACAGAATTAGTAAGGGCAGAACTGGAATTTGAACCCTGATACTTTGATGCCAGTCTGTACTCCCTATATTCTTCCATCTGAAGGGAATTAAGGAATCATTTCCTGAACAAGCATTTATTTAGCTCCCGCATGTGCCAGGTAGTATGCAAGGTGCTAGGGATACAGAACTTGCTCCATCAGTGCTTGCTGTTAGTCTCTCTGATGCTAGGCTGGGAGATGGATCGATTGGAAGTGGCTGAGTGGTATGTTGCAGTGACTATCCAACCAGGTAGAGTTCAGTGATAGATTAGGTATGTCTGCAATGGCTGAGAGAAGTAGTATAGGCAACCCAAGATTTCCTGACCTCATAATGGCTTATGTGTCTTCCATGAGTGGCACAGCAATCAAAGCAGGCAGAGATTGTACTGTTTAAAATAGTTGCCCACATGGGTTTGGGTGGCAAGTCTGTACTTCCATGCGAACTTTTATCAGGTTCTGCCCCACCCCACAGTACCCCAGCCCGCTGTACTCATCCAATTTTCCTGTTGGTTCATTAAGTCAGTTCCCCAGGACTCTAGGTCACTGCTTAGAAATGCAGACTCCGGGATTTATTATTGCTGTCTCCCAGCGAATACATGAAATTCACTTTAGCTCAAATCACCCAAGCATGACAACTCTAATAATGATGTTTTAATAGTGTCTACTGTATTAAAGTTTTCTGAAATCTGATATCTGACATGAGCTAATATAAGCAATATCACAGGCCCCCTTTTTTTTTAATAAAACAGTTTCTTAAATGAGGAACTCAGTTGTACTGTACTGATAAAACCTAATGATTTCTAAAATGACATTTTACTGCAATATTTATAATTTCATTGTTAGCCAAGACTATATTGTGGTTTTTCAGAATATAAGCAATAATGTTCCTCAGTCTAAGTACATTGAATTCACCTCAGAAAATTTAGGTAACTAATTATCTGAAACTACTGAGGTGATGACTGTTTGCTTCCTATATGATTACACTATAATGTAAGGCTTTTCTGTAATGGAACAAAAATAATCCAAATTCTTTACTCAGTACACCAACTGGCTACTCTAAATATTGCTGTTAGGTTACTTGCAAATTTTTGTATAATGAGTATTCAGGTTCGACTTAAATAGGTTGACATTGTTTGGGGTAACAGATGTGTGCTTACATAGTTTTAAATGAAACCAAGCCCCAAAGAGACTCAATAAACAAATGACAATGTTTGGAAAAGAAAGGGCGCACAGAATTTAACCAACCTGTGTTTATAATTACTGTCTGGTTTAGTTAGTGCGAAAGAATCTACTTGCTACTCACTTATAAATAAACAAAATAGATCTATTTTTCTATTCTGCAGCGAGCCTATTGGAGTTTATTTTTCTTTCTTTCTTTTTTTTTTATTGACTACAGACCACTTACTTTATGTCCAAATTACGTTGTTCCATTTTACACATTTTTCTGATTTGAGAGGATTTTTTCCCCTTAATTCCTGGCCTAACTCATAAAGATGGCACCTTCTCCTATATTTCAAGTCATCCCTTCTTCCCATAAAAAATGTAAATTACTACATTTAAGTCAGTTGCCCACATGTGGATGTTTAGTTGGACGCCAAAGGTGGTATTTTTTTTGGCAGGCTTGTATAGACAGCAAGTTGCTACTACCTAGTTAATTGTAAAGCAACATGAAATGAACACTGTCAGTTTGGGGCCATAGTTTCATTGCGTAGCATTTGAAATCAATTGTTGAACTCTCCTGAACAGGCACCTATTTGTATGAGAAATTCAATCTCACCTGTTATACACAAAAGCATGCTATATAATTTGGTGAAGAATTGTTGAAATCCATTAACTGTTGTGAAATCTTCCCTGGGAGATCTTGCTATCAGTAAATGTCCTGCATCCTTTAAGTCTATTGTTAGTTAATTAGAGTAGGTATGTTCAGTGAAACTGTGCATTGGCTTTGCACACTGCTTTTATTTTTTCCTCAACTTAAGAATTGTGCCAATATAAAAATAGGTCAGAAGGAGAAGATATTGCATTTTAATTTCCATGTAGTAATATAAAAAATGAAATAAAATCTAGTTAACCAAATGCTTTTTCAAAATTATTTTGCTCCTTGAAATTAACATTAGACTATTATTTATTATTGAAATCATTCTTCAGCATTAAGACAGATTTTTTTACTAGGTTGTGGGTTTACCTTTTATGAAGATTGCATTAATCCATCATGAAAATTTTAAAACTCAATAAATTCATTTTACCATAAAAGATGTATAAAGCCATAAGTATTTTCCAGATGTGGATGTGGATATAAGTAAAGAAAACTCGTCTGTTCTGAGAGAGGAAAAACTGTTGACATTTCTTTGAAGTGTAATCTCTTTTGTTTATTTGGTTTTTAATAGCTTCCAGCAGTTAGCCACATATTTTTTAAGTGATGTTGCTCACATACTTTTTTTTTTTAAGTTGTGAGTGGCATTAACTTACTGCCATAAATTTTGAAGCTTAACCTATAAAGGGAAGAGAACTTCATTGAGATGGGTAATTGCATAATTGCCAAAAAATGCAAGGCACCATTTTCCTTAGCAACTCTTCTAAAATGGAAACTATAGGCAGCAGGGAGTCAATTTGCTATTGTTTTAATCTGTAATATTTATGTGCAAAGGGCAAACTTTAGATGTTGAGTATTTCGAGTGCAACATTTTCTTCCTTCTCTGTGCCAATCATTTGACCATTCAAATTGAACCCGAGAAAAGAATGAAGAATGTTTCAGATTATCATTGTGCACATCACCTGTGTCCTATGGCATAACATGTGCATGTGTGCATATAGCCATCCACAGATATACTGTAAACGAGGGAAAATTCTAGAGATAGAAAATCATTACAATGGACTGAATGACTGAAAGTCTGTGACACTGAAAAATGGAAACTGTTTGGAAAGTAAGTGAAAACTTAAATATATATATTAAATACATATATATTATATATATTATATACTATATATATAATATATCTATATTATACATATATATAATCTTTTGACATTTCATAATTATTTATATAACAGACTGCATAAGATTTAATTTGATATCAGATGTAATGCTAGCTATAACCAACTGCACAAAACAGAGAGCATTCAAGGTTGAGGAAATGTTTTTATATATAAATTAAGTTTAAGGACAATTTCTCATTCTGTCCAGTCAATGTTTTTTGACTATTACTTATGATAATGTGATTTTCCAAAGCTTAGTGTGGTGGCCTTTTGTATATGTGAGTGTCTTGGTACGTATGTATGTTCTGTTCTTATCTGCAAATATTCTAATGTACCTTTGTATGTATGCTATATTTGTTGCATTTCTCCTTGGTTGGAATTTATTTTTACATATCCAACCTGAAAAACAGTCCTTAGATTTTAATAAAATGCCACTAAAGTGATATAATTTTTATTGGTACAAATAAAAAGAAATGTGTCCTATAATTTTGAAGAAAATGCTAAGCAAGATCAACTTGTTTCATGTTTTTAATGCAGTTCTAAACAATATGCTGAAAACACTCATAATAAAATTATTTTAAGGGATGCTCCTTGACCAGCAACTCTAGCTACATATTAAGATTTGCTCTGTTTTTCATGTGTTTTCCATCAAGGAAGTCTGTGGTTACCTTCCTGATTCTGCTGGACTGGAAAAACATAGCTAATATGGTGTGATCTGGAGAAAGCTTTGATGCAGGGACTTTGCAAATAAACCTCCAGCTGCCATATGGTTTACATTCATCTCTCAATTTATTTCCTATAAATGTCTATTGAATATTCCATTGAACCAACACATGTGAAACTAGAGCTGAAAAAGAGAACAGTATATAGAATACTTTGTGGCAGCGAGTGATCATCGTATTTCTTTCCCGATATTGCTACCAGCCTTAAATGCGTGGTAAATTAGTCAGATGCCAAGGTTCTCAGACTTAGAGCAAAAATAAAGAAAAATATTTCAAGAGTTATCAAAACAAACACTCAGTTTTTATGTTTTGGGTAAAGTATTGCATACTCCGGAGCAGGATTTATTTGTGGCAGCTCTGAGTTGTGTGTTTTAAGTTGCTGCCACTTAAGGAATAAGGTTATGTGTGCCTCAGATGCAGAAATAGATGCTATTAATACTCTGTAAAGAAAAAAACAAATACCGGAAAAGTTTCACGTGAAGATGTTGGGGAATTGACACCTTTTATACCATCCTCTTTGGTCACATTCTGTTCTGGAATCCAAGCACCACCTCCCTGGTCTGTAGACCAAAGAGATAACTCTTCTAAGAATTACTAAGTTTGCTCACTGCCTCATTTCCCCCAAATGAGTCCATTCTCTTCTCTCTTAAGGCCAGCCTTTCCAAAGACTGACCTCTTGGATTATTAGAGGAGACTATCCTGCAATTTCAGAGAAACTTTTTTTCCTACATCTGCCTACTGATTTTGTCTTCCAGGGAGAAATTAATTTTTTTTCCAATCAACATCCCTATGAAAATAGAAACACAGCAACTGGCAATAACCAGCCGTGGTACTTCCAATGTCTGCTGTTAGTTGGCATTTAAGCATTAATGCCAACACAAAATATAAGGACTAAACATGTTTGGGGAAAAGGGAAGGAGAATTTTCTCAGATGAAGTATTTTGTTGCTTTTCAGAATTCAAGTTTTTTGCTTAATGCTTTAATATTAAGCATTTGGTAACTTAATAAAGCAAATCAGAAAAACACAACAAATGAAAGTGTTACTAAGTTAAATCTATTCTCAAATTAAGAACCTTCTAAGTCCTTAAGAAAGGAAAAGAGATCATTTCCTCAGCGATGAGCCAGGCCGTGGCTTGTCCCCTGGGATTATAAAACTGGGTGTTCTACAGCAGTGACTTAACACACGATATATTTTCTTAACAAAAATGTGGCATCAAGCTGAAAATCAGCATTCTTTAGCCAGCATTTTATACATTGTAGACCAAACTTACATTATAGATTTATACTGTCAGTTGCATCAAACAAAATAGTAATAATAAAATAAATCAGGAAGGGGAAGAAATAAAATAACGGATAATTTTTGTACATCATTCTTTTGTGATACCAAAGCTGGGGTTGAGAAATCTTATATTTAAAATGTAGGACTTTGAGGTTAAAAACAAGCATCTCATTCAGGTATTTTCTTTTTTATTTTAATGAATGGCAGGGGAGAAACCCATGTTGTTTATCCTTAATCATAAAACATGACTGAGATGTTTGCATATGTGTTTCTATTCTTATTTTAAAACAGACACTTGCAGAGTTTCCTTCAAAAATGAGGGGCTTTTAAAAATGATTGAATGAGGAAGGATGAGGGTGAAGAGAGATATTCTGATTTCTACATGAGAATAGTTTGATTCTAAATAAAATACATCTCCAATAAAAAAATAAAGTTCTCTGAAGACCAAAGAATTTCATTAGAAAATTCTAATATATTCATCCCAAATCTATGTAACACACAAGTAGGAAATTTACTGGTTTCTAATTTTGCAAATTAAAATTTTCTTTTCAAAATATTGTCAGGTTAAAATTCCTTGGTGACCCACTTCATTGATAGTCATTTTCTCCTTTTCTAGTTTAATATTAATTTTATTTATTGAACTAAAATTCTTCCAAAATAAAGTTAATTCTTTTCAGTGGGTGCATTTATCTTGGGGCTACAGTGTGTGGAGGAGAGACAATTTGAAAAAGGTTAATTTCCCAGGAGTAACTTTCTCTTATTTCATGTTTGAATCAAAATTCCAAAGACAAATTCTGATTGTACCCCTTAAAAATAAATTTGCTACATTTAATTTCACCCCAAAATCCCAGTCACAAGCAATAAATTACAGCATCAAACTGCTGCTTTTGATGGTTGCATCTGAGTCTATGTGATCCTACCTTAAGCAAGTCAGTTAAAGGAAGAAAATGAAGAATTTCTAGATATCCTTTTCCAAATTCATTGTGATGATGACTTAATTTACTAGTTAAAGAAAAATTTAATTTCAAATGTTTGATCCTTTTCTTCCCTGTGTTTCTGAGGATACCAGGGTCTAGTAAATAGAGTTAGTAATTTCAAAACAAAAAATAATTGCCACTTGCTGGCTTCACTGTTCCCCAACCCAACAGAGGATTCCAATTTCTGTCCTGTCTGGGATATGTGCTTTCCATTAATAATCAGAGATAAGTCTGTGTCCCCAGGGCTCCCACCTTTGCCAACTTGAGCTCCTCTGCTCCAGCCCTCGCCGTGCTCTGTGGACAGGTCCTCCATCTGAATGCCACCAACGACTCTTGCATTAATTCACCTGAGAACGCTACTGCCAATCTAAATGCAGAACTCTGGAAATAAAAATCATCCTAAGATACTAACTTTCGGGGTTGGCTTTTCAAAAACACATACATAAATTTCAAGTTACTATGTTTTAGAATTTATATATTCATATCTACCTCAGAAAGGTGGGGAAAGAGTCATGAACTGAGTAGGCATTCCTGATTACCAATCATGGTTATTTATTTTAAGAGTAGTCTGACAAATTAAATGGTGTTGGCTTCTATTATGTAAAAGGCACTGAAAGTCACCCTAAGATGGGAATAACTTGTTTTCTAATAATAGATATAGATATGCCCAGGTAGTTCAGGAGAAAATTGTGAGCAAAGAAATTATTGGATTTAGAGCTCCAAATAAGAGTAGTTTCCTCTTCGATTCTGTGTGTGTGTGTGTGTGTGTGTGTGTGTGTGTGTGTGTGTGTGTTTTCTGGGTAAGAAGAGGGAAGACAAAGAATTCAAAAGTTTTCAAAAAGAGGTAGCTTCTCTTACCCTGCTTTCTGGCTATAGGACCAAAACCTCTAAATGAAGAAGGCTTCTAACACATTTGGAGATTTCAAATTTTCATAAGAGACCTCACAATCTATTTTAATCAAAGAAAAAAGATATTCTCTTTAAAGTGATTGGAAATCACTCATCTTCCTCATTTCTGGAAGAGCGCCATCGTTCCCACTTTCTGACCATAGACATTTAAGCCGAAAACATCAAATCACACAACAACTTAAAATGTGACGCAAAATCAATTTATGGCACACATGGGTCTGAAGTCACGTGCAAAACAAGCAAGTTTTTACTAATTGTGATCAAAATATAAAACTGAGTAACTTAACGCCTTTGTTGAGTAGAGAAGTCTTCCCCATATCAAATACATTCTCCTCAATCCCTTTACTTCCTGAAGGGACACATAGAGCTGTTGCCCTTGAAACTGCCCAGAATCCTCAGCTAATCCTCTCCCTGCCGGATGATAGACACACGAGGATCATTTCTGTAGTTAGGATTCTTGACTTGCAATCAACAAAACACACTCTATCTAACTCAAACCAGAAAAGAAAGGGATGGCAGGTTACCATGGCCCATGGAATTGAAGGGGAGGCAGGAAATGCAGGACCGAGAGAGGCAGACTGCGGAGCAGCTGTGGGCTGCAGACAACTTGGTAATGTTAACCTGCTGCTGCAACAATGCATTCTGGTCCTATTTCTGTTTTTTCATAACACTCACTATAATTATCTGTCCTGTGGATCAGACTAAGGAGCAACCTGATCAAGTGGGCTTGTCCTGCTGCTCAAACAAGCAAACAAATGCAAGCTTCCTGCCAGGCGACACTCAAGAATTAAATGGTGAAAGTACACAGAAAGAACTGTTTGGGTCCAGCCTTAGACAGCTATGATTTTAGCTACACACTTTAGCACCTTTGGGCCTCGAGTTTCTTGTCTGTGGAATTAACTTAGTAGCATAAGCGACCCCTAAAGTGTATGTGTGTGTGTGTGTGTGTGTGTGTGTGTGTGTGTGTGTGTGTGTGTGTATGTGTGTGTGTTCTAATGTCTTTCATCTAACTGGCACTGGAATGAGAAAGGGTCACACACACACAAGCCCCATCCATAGCTTTCCACAGGACTCGACATATAGCAGGCACTCACACATTTACTGAAGTAAGTGTGTATCATTACACAAAGTTTGCCATTGGTGTCTTAAAATTCAGAACCACATCACAGTTTGTAAAATCACAGACCTAATTTTCTGATCAGATTTCCTGTTGATAGCAATGATTATTGCCAACAGGACAAGGATGAAACAGGCTGCCACATTAGGAAAGTTTAAGCTTTCTAAATCATCTTATTGGTTGGAGGGTTCCTAGCTGCTTTGTAATACACTTAAAATGCTGTTTAAAAATACCTTATTTCCATTAACTAAGAATACTGAAGCCAAGGGTACATAGTCTGCATCTTTTGTCAGATCAGGATTAGTTTAGTTGGAAAAAAAGACCTTCCAAATATCACACTACCTCAAAAAATACATCTTTATTTTCTCTATACCTTTCTCCAATATCACTCAGTGAGATTTTTGGAAATAAAGGTAGATTCTCCATGTTAAAAACAAAAACAAAATTAAAAAAACCTCACATTTATGTATAAATATTTGTTTTATTCAATTTTCTTCTCCATTCTCTAGTCATGGATACTATTTTCCTATGTCATCTCAAATAATATATGGGAGACTACCTGACTATAATTTACTAGGCAAGTGAATGAAAAATGCTTTCATTTACATGATTAACATTTAATTAACATTGTTAATTAACATTGATTTTTTAAAAACTTTTTCAGCTGAAGTATAACACTTAACATTGACCTTAACTTTTAAAATAAAAGCTAGGTAATAAGAAAGCCCAGGGAAATTGGTGATTGATAACATGTATTATGATCTAGCTCCCTATGATCTGGGTGGAAGTTACAAAGTAATGTGCATTGTACCATATAAAACTCTAATGATGGTTAATGTTAGCTAATTAAGATGAACACTGAATGGAGCCAGCCTGGCTCGTAGGGGTATTAACATCCTATTAGAGTCTAACAAAATATTATTTTAGCTAAAACCATATATAGTGAATCATTTTAGAATCTCACTAAGAAATACGTTTTGAATCAAATTAGACATTAAAACCATATTTTAATCTTTGTTGCCAACAGAGATAATATAAAATACCTCCTTGAATTTAATGTTATACCATGTGGTTTTTTGTTTCATTTTGTTTTAATAAATCTCAAACATAGAGGTATGCTGTACTTATATATTATCACCTAAGAAATCATGAATATTTGCCACTCCCAATTTTTGAAATATCAGATATATGCTTCCTGTTAACCCATCTGAGTTCTTACAAGTGTGTTTGGGTAATTCAAAACAGCCATTTCTACTGGCTACTGAAAACATGCAACTTCCATATCTGGCATAATGTTCATCAATTTTATTTTTCCCCAGTAAAACATATGTGGAATTCATTTAAATTGACGTGCCTGTGTGATCTGAAGAAGCCACTTTGCTGGTCTGGGCTACAATGTGCTTGTGGGGAAGACGGAGGGATCATCCCATAGGGTCAAGTTGCCTACATATCCTAACATAGTTCATCTCCCATTAGCTTAAGTCATTTATTTACTATTTGAATGCCTAAGCATGGCAGTAGGCAGTGGAGATACAGACATGAAGGAAGGTAATGTCTGATGAGAAAGGCAGAAACATTTTAATACTCAAAACGTTGTTCAATGATGGGACATAAAATGGCTTCTCAAATAAGGCAACACTCACTGAGGGTCATGAACACTTCCCAGATGAAACCAACAGGCCAATCTGTCTACGGAAAGGTCAGTTTGTTTGTAATGGAAAATACTTATATAATGTCTGTGTGCTCCTCGCTGGCCTATTGAGTTATTTCTGTGCCTTCTCAGGGAAGAGGTTGAGAATTTATGTGTCTAGGGCTGAGAACTGGTGTGTCTGAGCAGCAGGCCTGGCATGAGGGCCCATAAAAAAGCAACAACTTCTCTGTGCAAATTTCAGAACCTAGGAATAACTAGTTCTGTTCTCAGCCAAGATATCCCATGCAGTTAAATCATTTGACTAAGCAGTATTTAAAAACACTATTATTATATCAAAAGCAAACAAAGATACAGAGTCCAGCGTCTGTGGGGAATATTGAGATCAGAAACATTGGTTTGCTGAGACTCTAGTAGCTTCGAAGTGAGACCCAGGCCCTCAGGCACTCTCCTCTGTGGTCGGGGGTTCTTTGGTGGAAGCGAATGAGGACTGCCAATTTGCAGTCCATTCCCACTGCCATCTGTGGCAAAGAACACACACACACACACACACACACACACACACACACACACGTTTTTGTCTATTCACCGTTCTATACTCAGTGCTTAGAGCAGTGTCTCCACAGTGAAAACTCAATCATATGCTGAATAAATGAACATACTTTTGCATGTGAAACATTTGGTGGTCCCATTTATTTCTGAATACAGTGGATGCACAAGAAATTTTTATTGAGTTGAAATACAATGCTTGTGATCATGACAATAACATATGCTTAGATATATTGGTATGGAGGCCTCTCCTATAGTAAATCTTGTAACACCTCTTGAAGGAGACCCTCTGAAGGAACAGATGATATCCATTTTTGTTTTACATTACTACTGTGAAGCTGTGAAGGAAGAAAGAAATTAAAATGGAATATTGAATTATATTTTGTTTAAATGTTAGTATGCACTGTGTAAGACCAACTTTTACAGAAGGATAAAACCTATATTGTTAGGCTGGCTGTGACAGGTGAATGGATAGAAAGATGGGGTGGGGGTGGAACTATTCATTTTACTTCATACTGGAATTGACAACTATCAGCCCTTAGGCCAAATTCAGCTTGGAGAGACAGAGCCCAGGTCCCACTGCCACAGCCCCGACCGGGATCCCCGCCCTTAGTTTCATGTCAGTCCAGATCCTTCAGGAAGTTCGGCTCTGAAATCCACTTTAGATGATCCTGTACTATTTGAATTCTTTTGTTTGTTTGTTTCAAGAAGTGACATCTACTATTTTTGTAATTCATGTGCCTGAAAAAATTTTGAACTGTGAATTTTAAGGCACAGAAAAAACTGGAGAATATTTTTCAAGCAAGCAATAAAACAATATGACAGCATAATTCAATTTTCAAATATATAGATATAGGCATATATATCTCATATATGTATGTAAATATGGAAAAAAGACTGGAAAGATATGTTCCAGCATATTAACAGTAGTTATAATGTTGTCTCTAAGTGATGAGATTTCAGGTGGCTTTTGTTTTATTTTTCCGTTTCCTTTTTTTTTGCTTTTCTGGCTTTTCTAAATTTTACACAATGAACAATGAATTGTTATCTTCTTGATAAGAAAAAGATTTTCCCATTGGATGTTGACATACCTGTGGTTCTGACTAATTTCCGCCATTTTCATGATTCCTTTGTAAGGAGTCTTTGGCTCTCATCTCTTTGTAAGATCTGCCATCATGTGTTTACCTGCGCCGGGAGATGGGGAGCAGCTCTGCGTGTTTGTTTTTCTCCTCTCTGTGCATACTGGCCTTTCCACTGCTCACATCCTGGGGTGGCTCACGTTGGAATGACTGACAGTGAATCAAAATTAAAAACACCAGTTGGCATTAAAGGTCACTGCTTTATTAGAATTATTCATTCAAATACAATTAACTTACCCCTGCTCTGGGGGGGAAAGGGAGAGTTGACACCAGGGAAAAGGAAAGATCTAAGGGGTTCTCCATTTATCGCCTTTCTCCTATTTGATTTTTTTCCCCCCAACAACTTTATTGACATGACAGGCAGCTTGAAATAAAGGAAGGGCATAGAGCGGGAAGGTGTTTCCTTTGATACACACGAGGTAGAGCTAACTTCTTTATTTTGAACACAGAATAAGATTTGGAACAACTGGGTTCTTAGAAAACCTTTCTCAAATAGTGACCCACATAACAAAGGGTAAAGAATGTGTTTAACTTTTTTATCCTTGTAGAATAGAAGCGCAAGGAGTGACCATGACTCACCACAATTGCAACCCCCCTCAATAATGGCACAAGGGGGTGCTATCACTTTTGGGTCAGGGCTATCTTCGAAATTCTAATGAAGTCTTTGAAGTACAAATGTATACCATGTTCACCTAAAACATGCAAACAAATTCATGAGGACTCTATTAGAATCCTCTCTAAAATTAAAAAATTGTTCCAGATTAGGAATTCCTATGTTCTGTATTCATTCATTCATTCATTCATTCATCCAGCTTTGGAGTCAGACAGCCTGGGCTTCAAATCCTATCATGAACCCAGATGAGTTATTTAACAACTCAAAGGTTATATCCTTACTTCTGAAGGGGATAAAATAGTGTCTATTCAATGGCTGTTTTGAGGATTCAAATAGAAGGAATTTGTAACTCTCTTAATTGCATACTTCAAATAAAAGGAAGTTTTGATGAATATTACATGCTGTTATTATTATTTACCTATTTTCTGGCAAATATGCTAATTGTTAGGAAGAAAAGGTAAAAAAATAATAATAATAACAATCCATGCTTTCAAGGATCTTAGAATCTTCTCAAAGGAAAACACTAAGAAGGTAATTCCGGACAGCATGAAATCTACAGAAATAGGAAATAGATTAGTAGTAGTGTGCAGCTGGGGTGGGGGGTGGGAATGAGGACTGACTGTAAATGAGCATGAAGGGTTTTTTTGGTGTAATGAGAGTGTTCTACAATTGGATTGTGATAACAAATGCATAGCTTTGTAAATTTACTAGCAATCAGGGAATTGTACATTTCAATGGTGAATTTTATGATATGACATGAAAATACCACAATCAATCTGATAAGGATAGAATCTAGCATGACAGTTGTGGATGTTGATTTATGCCCAGGGCTGTGGTTTCTACAGAGGAAGGGGTGACCTCAGGGTACAGTGTGGAGTTTTGCAGAGGAAGAGATAAAAGAGAGGAGTCCCAAAAGATAAATAGCATTTGAGAGTGGATGGTAACACATCCTAAAGCAGAGAAAGCAAGTATTGAGTTCCTCAGGTGAGTAGGATCAAAGTAATTTGCTGAGTCAAAATAAATATGCTATACATATTGATCAGGTGATGGAAATGTTATGACCAGAGACTTGTAGAAACCTAACTCTGTATTTCCCCTAGGATCAGTGGTTCAACTGTATTTGCTAATTCAGGGTTCCCAGTGACTTCATAGAACATAATTACTATGAATACCAAGAACTAATTGTACATGTGGAACTACGGCAAGACTATATGTACAGTCCGTATACCAAATGTCTATCTTCTTTTAATAAAAAATGGGATTGTTCTTTCAAGAAAAAACAAAAACAAAAACAAAATAAATATCTTGACTCTCCTTACATCCAAAATATTGCCTTTTTTTTATATGATACAGAACGCTCATTTTGCTAGCATTATGTTTCTCCTTCCTAACCCTATCATAAAGGTATGGTTGACCCAAGGGTAAGGTAGACCGAAATTTGTAGATGTACCCCTCCCCTAAATCATTGGAATGTAGCTTTGAAATCTGCTCATCCAATTGTCCTAAGCTGAAGATGAGGAAACAGAGACTAGAGCAGTGACTCAGTAAGGTTTTGACCATATCCCACTTAAGCAATTTTTAAAAATTGAAACAATCAAGCAAACAAAACTATAGCCCTGGAACCCACTCATCAGGGTCTACTGGTATTTCTTCTGTGTGTACATGTGGGGTGGGGAGAGGCACATTATCTCAAAATACCACAAACTTGAGTGACAGCTTCATTCCATGGTAATCTTAGGGCATGAAAACCAGAGTTTGGTTATGCTCAATAACTTCTCTGTAGGTTACAAGTAATTGTAACAACTGCCTAAGAAAGAAATGACTGTTGAATTTGCATGTCATTTACCCAAAAGAATCAAAGAATAGATCAGACCAAGAGCACTTTGGACTATGTCCTGCAAACCCTTGCCAGGAAAAGCCAAGTGGCTGACATTCCTTGTTCAGGAGGTTTGTGACCAGGGAACCAGAGCTAGAACAATCTTGTCAACCAGGACTATTCTCTCAGCACTGTGCTGGAATGTCAGTTAATGGGCCAGGATACAAATCCTTTTTTCCCCAGGCCATCGAAGTTAGTAAACGACAATCTTCAAATAGAATGGAATCAGTTGATTGAGAGTGAGTCTGATCAAAGAAAGCAAGATTTGGAACACAGGTGAAGTGTGTGTCTGAAGAGGGCTGGCGGTCCAGCCGCTCAGTTCTCAGGTCATTCATTACTCCTGGGTGTATCATTCTTTAGAACAAAGGACTCCAAAGGGATGCAATTCCTAGAGCTCAAAGCACCCAAATATCCTTGAGATTCATAAAATGAGACTCATCATTGGTTCTACGCGTGGCTTGGAAATAATGCTTAGTCACACTCACCTCATTTTCCTTAGAAATCTTTCGTTTCGTTTCATTTAATTTTGTTTTGTTTCGTTTTGTTTTGTTAAAGCTTTTCCTGCTTCTTTCTGGTCCTAAGAACATAATAAAGTTCACCAGAGAAAAAGACTTCCTATATAATTACAAATAATCATAAAGCGGTGTGTGTTTTACTTTCTCTTAGAATGAAGATTGCAGTCAGGTCAAGAGTGGTGTCAAATAAACAACTCTACTGTTTTGAATTTTTTAAAGGCTGAGGCTCCAGATTAAACAACTGCCTCTTGCACACAATATTCCCTGTGATCACATGTCATGATCAATGACAAGTCAAAACACACTTTGTTTACTCAGCTTTAATGTGAACTGTGGTGGTCAGGGTTTTGCTATGCTATTAGATAAATAAGGTCCATAAACACAGTGAAGGTCTGTTTTCCAAACAATACAATGTTTCCTTTCCATACCTTTGGGCTCAACTTTAAAGAGGAAATTCATGATGAGTTTGCCCACTCAAAAGGCTTGAGTTTCTTCATTTTCAGGCTTTTCAAAGTAGTTAACAATCTATACTTGCTTCATTTTATGTGATCTAAAGCACTGTTTCTAACCTCAGCACTACTGACATTGGTACTGGTTATTCTTTGCTGTGGGACCGTGCTGGGCAGTACAGGCTGTTCACCAGCACTTGTGCTCTCTGCACACTGGATGCCAGTAGGAGCCCCCTGGCATTGCCAAATGTCCTTGGAGGGGCAGAAGAACCCCAATTGTGAGCCATTGGTCTAGTGTTTTGAATACACCAACAGGAAAAGAAAGTTTCAGCACTACATAAAAGTAACCTGCAAAAATAGCATCAGGAGCTTAAAAATTGCAACAGGAGCTTACACATCACCGATAATAATGACTATTTTGAACAAATGAAATTTAATTAACTGATTACTAAAAACAACAACAAAAAAAGCAATCCTTAGCTAGTCCTCCTGTCAGTCTGGAGTAAGGGGATTCTATTTTCCAAAAGTCAAATCCAGGATTTTGTTTTCTTTCTTTGCATAGTCGTATGGTATACTGAAAGAAACAATTGTCTTCCATTTTTCTTTCAGGAAATACTGCACCAATTCAATGGGAAAACACAAGTAAGGTGATTTTTTTTCTTGCTGATGAAAGCATTCCCCTGAGAAATTTCAGTCATTTCCTTATACCACTACAGTTTATCCTTGGCCTTTCCTTAAGCATATTTTAAGAAATCCTTCACATATTCATCTTCATTGGCTCTCCTGTTGTTATAATGAGGCATTTGTTATAAACATTAGTGACCATAATCAAATTTTCATTTGAAACCTTATATCAGCAAACTTATGTAGGAAAGCGTAGAACTGCAGACAGTGTTACTGAAGAAACAGTTAACACAATTTAAATAAAAAGGTTTATGGCTAATTTTAACTCATTTAGTGAATTGTAATTATATGATTACCTATAGAACCTCCATTGTATGGTATTTGAAAGATCGAAGTTAGTGAAAAGTCAGCATGTAATTAGTTTTTTGCTTTAGAGCATTAGGTAGAATTACTGCAAAGAGGCAAAACTATCATTTTATAGAGACCCTTAGGAGATTTATAATGATGGTAGACAAATATATGCATACAATATCGGTTGGTGTGCTAAAATTTAATTTTCGTGAGGAAATGTGGTTGAAGATGATCACAATACATGGGGATGTTCTTATTTTAATATTGGTGGATGTTATTATTAGAGAATCATATCAAAAGATATGTCACCAGGGAGAAAATATCATTTATAAATCACTAATGAGTAGCAAACAGTGTTTAGCTTGGAGGTATGAGACATCTCTTCACAATGTGCATTTATGATCAAACACAAAAATCAAGTACAGACAGAATAGTAGATCTATATTTTATCTCATTCTGCTAAGAAATATTTTTCTACAGTTAGAGTTTCAGTGCCTGTATTGTATTTCATTCTTCTCAGAAAAGGCTCTGCAATTCGTAGAAAGTGGCTTTTATTTTGTCAAATTTGGGGCTTAGTCATTAAGATAATGTAAGATTGTACAGACTGAATGTTATATGAATTTTGTACCCTCACAGTAATACATAGCCATGTGATTAGTTTATTTAAGAGAACACACCAGGAAATCTCACGGCTCACAACAGACATCCTTGGGGGCTTTGTTGAGGTTTCTTGCTTTTCCATGTAAGGTGAATTCAAATCATTCTCAAACTGTACAGGGTAGATCTTTGGGCCTTCTATGGCCCATTTTTCAGTATATTAGAGTAAATCGAAAATTATTTTTAAAGGAAAAATCTTAGTCATGGTCCCAGGTAAATCCAGGCTTTTGACTATTTCTGAGCAGCAGCTGAGTCCAGGACTATTACGAGAACTTCTTAAGTGTCTCATTCTTTAATAAGAAGACATCAATCCTTTTTCCTCAGCACAGCAAATTATTAAAACATATGTCTCCAACCCGAGTCAGAAATCCAGACAAAGCACCACCTATGCCAATCATACTCTTGAGCCATTCTTTTAATGGTGCATATGTGGTCCATCCATTTTTTTCTGGGACATCTCATATTTACCACTGACATGAAGCCACACTATTCTTTGGTATCTAACTATTGAAAAGGGCTATAAGTTAGAACCTTTAGAAATGTTTTGTTTCACCTGTTATGTAGACCTTGTTATTCACATTACTAAGCGTCTTCTTTATAACGCTTAAGGACTTTCATTGCTTGTCTTGGTATCAGGAGTACTGCATCTCCTAAAGTGCTGGCTTGCTTTTTTCTTATGGACAATACCAGTTTTATAACTTCATTTTTCCTTAACAATGTTAACTTCCAGGAATTTTAAAGTCAATTTGTCATCCATGAAGCACAAAGGACTTAATAATAAACATTTGTGGTTCAAACCACCTTCCTCATTTTATTTAATATGCGGCCCATGTTGTGCCTTTTCCTAATCTTTCTTACATATGCTAACTTACCTTATTTTGCTGTATAATATGTTTTTGTAAGTCACCTTAAATGTTTCAGAGAACCGAGTGGCTATATATAATAAATAAGATAAAATTACTGTAGTCTACAGACTGTACATTCTGGTTTGTTCGCATTAATGCGCCAGGCAGTTTTCTGTGATTTATTTATGAAATGCTTGTAATTGTTCATGAGGTATCACACCACCAATTCACTTGACTTTTGGCCATGATAGGTTGGTTCAGTAGAAAATGGAGAAAGGGAGAACTGGAAATACCAAGAAGGTAAGGATTCAAAGAACAGAGCAGAATACTCATAGGAAAGCCATGGAAGCCTGAAGGCCCAGAACCACAGATATACCATAATCACAGTACAAGCCTTCAGAGAGGAGCATTGAAAGCAACATCTTATTTATTGCCAAGTGGATCCCCTCTGTTGCTTCAAAGAATCACTATGCACCCTTAGTGAACATAAGAAAATCGCTGAGCATCCTTAAATAAATTCCCGTTGCTTGTTCACTCTGGAGGATGCTAAATAGAGTTATACATGTGTGAAGCTTCTTGATGGCAACCTAACACCTATAATATGGAGCACATACCTTCTGACTTATGATTTGGGTTCATACTCAAAACCTCATTTATTTGCTTGCCCCCTACCCAGAATCTTACGATGTGTAATATGTCTCCTCAAACAGCAGCTCCTTTTGTTCTACTTCAGTTTAAGACACTCTGGAGTGTGGTGGGCTATTTCTTTGGATTTCCCTGAAATTCTCCTGCTAAAATGAATTTAATTTATTCCACATACTCTACATTTTAAGTCAGAAATCATTCCAAATAGTTTGCTAGACTTAATGAAAATCATATTATAACACCTCAATATTCCAATTTGACGAAGACAAAAATGTTTCACAACAATAAACTGACTCAAATAAAATGGGCAGGGTTGCCCATAACCTCGAATGTCCTTGTAAAGAATGGAAAGGACCTGTTGGGCAAAAAGGCAGGTGATTGGTGGGAAAGTGTTCTGACTGAATTTTTTGTACTTAGAGCCAAGACGTGTAGTATGTCTAGCAAGGCAAAGGATATTTTTAGGGTCAACCACTTTGATATAAACATTTAAAATTTATCAATTGTTGTAAAATTAATCTGTGCTGTTAGAGGTCAGAATATTAGTTCCCTTGGAGTGGGGGATGGTGACTGGGATTGAAAGGGCAGCTCCTGGAGCCATGAGAATATTCTGTTTCTCCATCTGGGTGCTGATGGTTACGTGCGCTGAGTTTGTGAAAATTCATCTTGTTATTTACTGATGGTTTTTGTACTTTTCTGTATGTATGTCAGAAGAATTTTTGTAAAGTTACTGTTGGCAAGCCAGGAGAAATTGGCAATCTCCAGTGAAATTGTACATTGATATAACCCTTGAAAACAATCTGGCAACATCAATCAAAATTATAAATGCATGTATCCTTCAATCCAATAATTTTCCTTTTATGAATTTCTCCTACAGATAAGTTGCACATTGTGACAGCAAAACATTAAATAACCTTATTCAACAAGACCAATTAAAGAATGGTACATTTACATAATGAGATGCTATATTTAGAATTTCCAAAATAAAATAAGAAACTTCCCATGTGCTAATTTGGAAAGATCTCAAGGCATATTAGAGAGAAGGGTAAGAGGAGAGAGAGTTTTTCAAAGGAGAGGCATTATATTTATATTCAAGAGCACACAAGCAACTGAGTGAGGTGACCTTATTAGTAAACTATCTTTTTTGTTATTTTTGAACCTTTAAGTAAATTGTCCTTACAAAAATGATTTCATTTTTAAAAATTACAGTTAAAAGATCGACTCCAAATATGGTGAAATTAATATTGCAGGGCTCATATCACCACTCAATATGGAAAAAATGCAAAAGAATTAAAATTCTTTTATTAAAAAGTTATTACTTACAGGTTATCCTTCATGAAGGTGAGCCATGAGTCACATGTTCTGAAATCCCTCCAGTCTCTTTTCATATTATCTAGTTTGTATTTCACAAATGTGGTCAGGGAGGAGATGGTTCCTTATTGTAAAAGAACCTATCTTCCTTGCCACGGGAGTGTTCTTGAGAAGCTGACTTCTTACATCTTCTCCAGGCAGACCCGAGAAGAGACAATGGCAAATCCTTTCAATACTCTTCTTATTTATGGTGATATACATGTGAATACTTTAATAAAACTGTCCTCCTGGGTCAGTGAAATTTCATGGATTTACACACTATAAACTCCTGGAGACAAGATAAAGAACTGAGAATTGGATCCCTAGCCAGCTATAGAGGCTTTGTATAAAACTGAAAGGAAAAAAAAAAAAAAAGAGGGAGAGAGAGAAAGGAAAGAGAATGGAGTTAACCTCAATAGAAAAATGAATTGTACATATTACATAAAGGCCAAATATTTTTGAAATCTCTTAAAAAGTTTAATTTGGGGCCCATGATGATAAATAGGTTTCATGTCTTGTGCCAGCAGTGATTGCTTATTCTGGTAACTGAAGGTCATTGTTAAGGGTTTTGAGGTTGAGTCCAGCTGCAGGTGGAAGGAGTATCATGATAGATTAATGATGTCTGTCATGTGCACAGTCTCCGGGAGTGGTTGAACACATTCCATAAACATCAGAATCTACCTTTATTCATTTCATCAACTTTTAAGCATGTATTATGTCTCAGGCATTGATGACATAATGACGTTTAAGATACATTACCATCATATATGGAAGGCAGACACTCAAACAAAAAATTCTAAGAAATTCCAGTTAGACCCTAAATTTATGATTTCTTGCTTTATCTTTGAAATCAAAAAGCACGAGTCACTCCCATCATCAGTTTAATTCAATCAGACTCAAATTTATTAAAGAAAATTAGGGATCATAGTGTGCCAAGCAATCTGATCTATCAGTTGTCTCAAAGTCTGTGAAAACCCCTTCTGCAATAAAATACATTCTCCTTCTTTGTCTTTCATGTCTCCCACTTTCTCCTGCTTTTCACACAGGGCAAACCTCAAGCTCTATACCCCAGAGCAAGTTTTATCAGAAACCTCACATTTAAGGATTGTGGCATGTGGTTCCCTAAAATGGAAAGCTTTGTGACTTTTTCAAAATCCTCCCCATTCCCTGTACCCTTCCCAGATCCGCAGCTCATTCTTTCTGTCTAGGGGAACAGTGTAAATAAAGAATGCACCGCCAGCAAGTGGCTTTGGAGCCCAGCGGGGTCCTGCTGGAGGCATGCATATACATGGGATCAGGGGGAACCGGATGGACCACTCTCCCAGAGAGTGAAAGTCTTAAACCAAGATTAACCTTGAGGCTCAAATTAGATAAAAACAAATAGAAATTTCTCCACAGGAATAAGAGCTTAATATAAAAGAAAAGTATTTCGTAACCCACATAACTTTAATTAAGATGAAAGGGTTTCCGAGTATCTGCTTCCTTGACAATCTTATGTTTAAAGATGTGTGTTGAGCTCAGCATGAAGGAACTAGTCTATGCAGTTCATTATTCACTTTTACAAGGGCCTACTTTGGGAGCTCTTTGTAAAGCTCTGGTGTTCACTTCCAATTTTCTCTCCAAGCATGCCTTCCTCTAGGCCTTTGTTACATTTTTGGGGGGCTTTGTTGATCTTTTTACTGCAGCAATGGGCACACTTTGCAACAGAGACACCCCCTTTCAGTTGCAGGACCACATCACAAGAGCTGATACCCACCTTCCTTGGTGTTGCAGCCATGTGACAGAGAGCACGTGAGGGCTGTGGACTGTACGATTTCCCACATGAAATTCATTAAACAGGTTTTTGTTGTTTTCTAATAGGAAACATCTAGTAGGCAAAAGTTTACGCACAAAGAATAAAACATAATACACACCTTGAAAGACTAGAAATCCTTCACTGAAGTTGTTAAAAGATTGACTGGAATTTTTTCAGTTTATCTTAATAATACATTTGTGATGTTTTAGATGAGCATCCTTCTCTTTTATTTTTGTGGAACTTTGTAAGAAACAGATGCTCAAGGCAATCTCTGGAGCACCCAGAATAGCAGTGACTGCAAGGACATGGGCTTCCCCCAGGTGTGCATGGACTCGGGCATCCCCCAGGAGTGCATGAATGTGGGCATCCCCCTCCAGATGTGCATAGATGTGGGCATCTCCCAGGTGTGTATGGAGTTGGCATGGCACATGGATTTTGTGATGCTGCAGCAGTTACAAGCCTGGCCGCAATCTTAATTTCTATCTGCAAAAATGAGAATTACAGTGGCACTTACTTCATAGTAAGAGAATCAAACTACATAACACATACACAATCCATATGTGCCAGACTCATAATAAGGATTTAAATAAATGCTAGCTGTTTCTTTATATGGTTAAAGAGAATAAATATCAGAGTCCAGAGTGCTAACCATTACACAATGGAGAATAAATATCAAAACAGCATTCAAACATGAAATATTTTCTGATGGTTTAAATTCATTCCTTCAATGGGGGATCTTGGGTAAATTATTCAATGTCTCAAAGCCTTGGTTTCCATATCTGTAAAATGGGGATAATATTTACCTGCCTTGGGAGAAGGGTGTTGTAAAGATTAAGAGAGAGACTGTATAGACAATGAGAGCTTGGCACAATGCCTGGCAGTAATGAGGTTCTAATGAATGAGAGATATTAGTAATTATTATATAAAGGCTATTTAGCATGTTTTAGGGAAGTGTTGTCCTTGGGAAACCAGGATGTGAGTGATATTTTTATACTACTATTTTCATGAATCCAATTAGAGTTGATCTTCAAAATGTAGAGAATATATGCAGAGGAAAAGATAAAAACCTATGGAACTTTCCAATGGATCTTTTGTGATTTTAAAAAATGGAGAATCTATAACCAAATAAAACAAGTGTGGAAAATGGTGCATACCAGTCCCTACCCATCCCACCAAGCTCTCAATCCTTTAGAGATTCACAATGTCTGTTTAAAAAACAAACGAACAAAAACAAGCAAAGGTAATTCACAGTAAAGAAACAGGTAGAACTTTATTTCATCTTGTGTTTTTCAGTCTTATTTAAACATTAACCCTTTTTTCCTACAATAACTATGACTGATAGAGACTTACTGAAACATACCCAGGCATATAAGTCTAATCAAAAATAAAATGCTCCAATGCATTTAAATCAGGTTATCGTTTCTGATCCTGGAGGAACAGCAATCTCTCACATTTTTTTTGTGAATTAATATCTTGCAGAAGTATTATTCAAAGTATTGCATGCAAAAAGTTAAGCAACAACAAATAAGTTGACACCCAAACATCAGCAAGGAAAAAAACCTAACCATCAATTTAGCAGAATCCCAAGATAGCTGAGTGATCCGATCCCCAGGGTTCTCTCCCCAGGGCTAAGTGGCAAACTCAGGTATCTGGAGGAGCCAGGTAACAGAAGGAATCAGGCCTGCTGGGCGGTTTCATAGCGAATACTTCAAAACAATCTATTTTCTTATTTTCAAAAACTCTTTCTCCCATTTTCTTGAAGCATCAAGTATTCTGTTTTTCCACTTTTGATCAAAAGATTTCTGTGTTAGGAAAAATTGCACAATTGCCCTAGTAAATTGCAAGTGACACTTGCCCACAAGCGCAGAAAGACAGCAAGGAGGGGTAAAGGCTGTAGCAAACTCTGTCTATCTAAACAGAGGGGCAGCCATTCAGAGCCAGCCCACCAATGCCTGGGAGCACAGCCCAGTGCTGCCATGCCTTTGGAGTTTTAAAGGGAACTCTGGTTTCACATGTTTGCTGAAATTTTAAAATACACACACACACACACACACACACACACACACACACACACACACACACGTAGGCATGGGATTATAGGAGAATGTTCTGATGGAATCGCAAGGTACCAGGTACACCGGTGAACAATACTCATCGGGAATCCAGGTAGAGTCTTACTCTTGGGTCTCCTCAAATCCAGAGCACAGCATGTGCGGCCTTTCCATGACAGGTTCAGATTCAAGGAGGAAAGGGCTGTGGGTCTGATTTGTGTTAGGAATTATTATGCCCTTGAGAACAACTGGCTTATTCATTCATTCCAATACTGTTTCCTGAATGCATACTGCGTGTTAGAACCTGGGCTCTAGTCAGGGAACAGAACAAACAAGCTCCTAGAGCTTACGTTCCAGTGGCAGGGGGTGAAAAAGTGGGTCTCTGTCCTCATTTGTAAGAGTCACAGTAAGTCTTTCAGGGAGGTGGATGGGCAAACAGTGAACATACAAATACATATACATTCATGGTAATATGTACTACAAAGAAAAATAAGGCAGAGAACAGGGATAAAGAGGGGTGGAGGCTGGGGAGATGGTGGACTAGAGAGAGAGAAACACTCTCCTGGGGAGGAGAGGACAATGCATTGAAATGTCTTCAAGGCCAGAAAATGCAACAGGACCAGCTGTGTAGAGCATATAAAATATGTGATATATGTTGGATTGAGGTTTGCAAAACAAGCTATTTACTAGTAGGCATATGAGCTAGGCCACACATGTGTGAGACTGAGAGTGAAGTGAAAAACATGTTTCTGTGTGAAATTGAGCATAACAAAATTGAGTGATAAACACGATCACCAAAACAACTTCTGGTTGTCACCTAAAAAGTGAACAAGCCCAAGGAAAAAAGGATAAAGGCAAAACCAGTCTGACTGGGCGCTCCTGCTAAGACCCTCTGTGAAGTGTAAACTGCTATGCTCCAAGACTCTCTGAAGTTTTTCCCTACAAGACCAGCTTGCTTCAGACTCCCGTAGGCCCAGTCGTCTCTCCCGGACCAGGGACCTTCTCCATCTCAACTGACTCTGGGATTTGTTTCGTTATTAAATTCTATTCTATTCTGTATAACTCTCTGTGCTTACCAGAGCATTGGCCTCTGGAGGGACATTGGATCCCAAATAAAGCTGCGTTACTCACTGTATCTGAACCTGTGTGTTGGGACTTTGTTCCCCACTCGCATCACGAGTACCACGCAGGGACATAGGGCCCTGCCGAGGAGTAATGTCCTCTTGACTTTCAGGAAGAGACTGAAATGGGCGACTGCCCTTCCAGGTGCTTGCAACACCAGCTCAGCTGGGGACCTAAAACATACCAAGCCATTACCATGTGCCAGGCACTGTGCCGTCAGCTTTACATAGATGAATCCATTTCGTGTGCCTTTTAATGGATGAGGAACTAGTGGCTCAGAGAGGCTGAGTCCTTGGCCTTCTATCACAGGCCTCATAAGTGATGTAGCTGGGGGGACGTGGTTCCACCCAAGCAGCCTGAACCCAGACTTTGGTTCCGAGATCCACTCAGTTTTCCATTTGCTTACTGGGAGGGTGGGGTGGAGCTGATGACAAGTTACTTTAGAAGAGGGAGAGACGGCCAAGAAAACCTATCCCATTATTTGACTACTTCAGCTCCATGTCTCAGTTCTCACCCAGCCCTGTCCCCATCAACACGAAAGTGAGAAAATGCATTCTGGTTTCTAAATGGAACGTAGTATCAAAAGATCCAAAATACAAATGAAGAATAAAAGCATCAAGCTAATTCCATCGTATTTCTTTTTGTACTATATTTCCCCCCAACTTACTCTATGCCCACTAAAATTCTCCTCCAATTCCTTTTATTGTTAATGAGTGAGCAAAGGAATTTGAACTTATCAAGAACTAAGCTTTAAAAATAATTGATGACAGGGTATAAAAATTCAAAGCATATGGCATTTTGTGTGGGATTCTAATCCTGGTTACCTTGCTTTTATTTTCTGGTTTGCACACCTTTTTGGTATGCCCATCATTCAACATATAACCTGGCTCCTAATAGGTGCTCACTAAATTTTTAACAGAGCAGCGAACCTGTAGTTCTATTAATTTGTATGTGGGTGCACTTGAGTGATTGTTTTCAAAATTCTTAGCGATCCTCAGACCAAAATTGTTCTCCAAGTATGAGGTGGCGTTATTTATGACACCCAGCCTGTGGATTGGTGTTGCAGTCATAAGTATTTTTCTGCAGAGCAAAGAGCAGGGTGAACTTTTATTCACTTCATGCAAAAATCCAAATTATAATATTTTTGCTTTTGCATTTGGTGTAGAATATTTAATTTAGGCCTGGGTTGGGAGTTTTTAGGATTTTTTAAGATCATTTGTTGAACTAAGGGCTTCACTGCTCCTGTGAAGTCCATCATTTCCTGGTATTAGGTACAGCTTTTCATTTAATTAATTTTAATACAGTAATTTATTTTTATATTTTCCTCTAATCTTGTCAACCCAATGTGGATTTTGCTTTTAATAAAGTACAGGGTAAGCTACTTAAAGTGGACTAATTGGGCAAAGCTTGACTTGTCCATCTGATCAGAACGGACATTTGGAAGAAGGTGGGGCCAGGGGGAGAACAGACAGCAAAAGAGAAGAAAATTCGTGCTTGGAATCCATGGGACAGAGGGAGCAACGTGAACAGAACTTGGCAAGTACACAGAGGGTACAGGTGAAACCTGCCGAGGGCTCCAAGGGAGAGTTCAGAAAACTGATTTCCTTAGGGCTTAAAGCAGGACAGAGAAAGAGACAGAGAACAAAGAGAGAGGGGGAGAGAGGGGGAGGGGAGGAGGAGAGAGAGAGAAAGAGAAAGAAGAAATTATTCAGTTTTTGAAAGTGACTTATACTTTACTATTGTGTCCTATACGCAATTCTTAAGACAGCTCTGTCCCTCAGCAAGATTGCTCAAGTGTGCAAGTGTGTGCACACACTTTTTTTAAGTTAAAATTTATTGGTGTGACAATGGTTAGTAAAATTACATAGGTTTCAAGTGTACAAATCTGTAATACATCATCTATATATCACATTGTGTGCTCACTACCCAGAGACCGTTCTCCTTCCATCACCATATATTTGACCCCCTTAACCCTCATCTATGACCCCCTCCCACCTTACTCTCTGGTAACCATTAAACTATTGTCTGTGTCCATGAGTTGTTGCTTGTTTGTATTGTTCCTTTGTTGCACACACTTTTATCTGGATTCTTGTATTTAGATCTTCATTCTCTATACTATAGGCAAACTGTAGACCTGTTTTTAAAGAATCCTGCCTTCCATTTCAGGTTAGCATCCATTTCGACTGTCAAGTCATGAGCTAAGCACGCACGAGACACTGGGGTCTGAAATGTAGCTCTCGCCCTACAAGAAGTTCAACTCTATTGACATCAAAACCCCCTACAAGAAGTTCAACTCTATTGACATCAAAACCCCAAAGTAATCTTCTAACCCTGGTTTTAGGATGGGCCCAGACTAGCCAATCTGGAAGGCACAAAGGTTCTCCCTCAAATTCATTCTGCGCTCAGTTAGACTAGTGGGATGTAGTAGTCAGAGGTGCCAGTTATGGAGTAAGGCTGCTTGAGTTTGAATCCTGAATCTATCATTGGCTGGTTACATGACCTTGGGATCATCTATTGATAGTTTTCCACTCATAAAATGGGGGTGTAATAACATCAACCTCCTAGGGCTCTTAGAGGATTAAGTGAGTTTGTATACAAATGGTTTAGTGTAACTGGCACGTGAGAAGCACCATGTGTTTGTTAATACTTAATTTTTGTACTTTTCTGGCTGCAAGTGACAGAAACCCAGTTTAAAAAGGCTTAAGCAATAGGGGTTCATTGACTCAGTGAACTTAAAACCACAAAGAGACAACTGGATTCAGATGTGCAAATTATTTCTTCAGATTTTGATCTCGACCTCTTTCTCTTTCTCGGTCTCTGTATCTGTCTCTGTCCCTCTCCCTCCCTCTGCTCTCCCTGCTGTCTTTTTGTGTGTTGGCTTTTGCCTCAGGCAAATTTTCTCCTTGTGTCACCCACTCACATCCCCACCCCCAAACAAAGATCATAGGCTTCTGGCATTAACTCCAATGAAAAAGAGAGAGTCTCCTTTCCTATTAAATACCCTGACACGACTCCCAGAGCTGTTTCACTGGGTGCAGTTGAGTCACATGACCATCCCTGGAGTGTTTGCTGTGAGGTTTATGGTCCTCCAGCACACCTGCATTGCACGCCACTGTCATACACACAAGCAAGGAGGTGAAGGCTCCTTGGGCTGAGACCAGCCGTATGGTGACTCCCTAAATAAAGGTGTGTTACCAAATGAAGAGGGCAGGGTGCTGGGCTGGCACACCATCGCCATCTACCACATATGCTGCAATCATTTCCCTACATGTGCCAAGAATCTCACTCCCGGGGTCTCTGGTGTAACAAGGGGTATTCACCATGGGGGCAAGAGCTGGCTTTTCCAATTGCTTTTTATTATGGGATATGTGATTGACTTCTTCAAATGGCTTTAATTAAAATATGCATCTGTAAAACCCCACCGCTCACACAACAGCCGCCTCCTCTGCCCCCTTTCTATTCTTTCGGAGCAGTTTAGCCTGAAGGCCAACGCATCTGCCATTGGTGCTGCTGCCTGAAGAGCGCAGCCACCTCTTTCCTCCTGCCACTCCTTATGGGCCCTCCCCCCACTAACTTCCTCACCTCCTAACGATGAGGACCCTCACTGCTTTCCTTCTCACCTGCTCCAATCACTGCTATCGCCTCCTGCCTGTGGCTTCAAGGAAGTCATTTCAAACATGTCATTTGAACAAACACAACTGCCTCCCAGGGAAGTCCTCCAGTTTTATCCACACATGCATTGTGGTGCTTGCTAAAACCCTAGCCATCAGAGGACAGTCACATAGGTTAAGGAGAGACAGAGAAGTGATGAGAACATGTCACCGAAGGGCAGGAAGAGAGTTTCAGAGAGGAGAGTTCCAGACCTCAGACAACTTTTGGAAGAGAAAATGGAACAGTCCAGGGATCGTGCCTGAGGCTCACGTGGAAGCTAAGCCACTGCAGCCACTTAGGTGATTACCCCCAACAGCTCTATCAGCTAGTCTTCTAACCTGGGGAAATGGAGACTTTCTACAGCAACATCAACCTGCAGGCTGCCTTCTGGTGATTCAGCACAAGGCCCTAAGCCTTTGCAAAGTCCTCCCAAATTACCATATGACAGACCACCGCATTTTCAGAGGTCCAGGATGCTCATAACTTTGTACTCCCATGAAAAGGGAGAGTTAGGTAATGGAGGAACCCACACCTATAACATGAGTACACGCACATCAAATTGAAGGTATGTTCTTCTTTTAACATTTTAGTCCGTTGATTTGAGCCCTTTTCTTTGAATTTATAATCTCTGGATGTGTATTGATGCCCATCAAGATTCCTGGGTTCATCCTGTGACATACAGAGCTCCGATATGAGCATTTGTGCCCATAACATAACTCTAAGAAGGGTGTGCACAAGCATGGAGCGCTGCCTCCATCCATTCTTTCATGGCTTTAACGCTGCATAGAAAAGTGGGCACTCCTTCACTAAGTACATACTCATTGAAACATGGATTAAACGGCAATGGGTTAAGATCCTCTAAATGTTTGTTCAGATAAAATGAAGCAAAGGCAAGTACACTTATAAACAGTAAGGGAACTGTCAATCAAAGAAAAGATTTACCTATCAGTGTAATAGAAACCCTATGAAATTTGCAAAACTCCATGAGTTTGAGCCACTTGTCTGAAAGCCAGGTCGAGACTAAGTTAGATAAATCATGGTGGTTATTGTCTACTAAAAATAGTAATATCATACTTTATCCTCTTGTTTAGTATTCTTCTGCTAAACTGGCAGAACTCCTGGTGGAGGGAGGGCTGGGGGAGGAGACTTGGTGCTTTGACCTGCAGTAGGAAAGAGTTCTGCATTGGATTCTGCCATTAACATATAATTTGTGTAATGCCTTCCAGATGGTACCCTGTGTGATATTTCTTCATATAATAAATGTGTGCCTGATGTATTCCAGGCAATGTTCTAGGTCCTATGGAGTCAGAGGTGAATACATATGAGTGGGGTGGGGGCAGAGCATATATGAAAAACAAATAAACAAATAATAAAATATTAAATAAGTGATAAGACCTTTGAAAATAGGGTGAGTCATGGAAAGTACCTGGTGGCTCTATCAGATTGTGTTGTTAGGAAAGAGCCCTTTGTGGTATTTAATGTCTGAGTGAGCCACCATGTGACAATGAAAAAAGAATAGTTCAGACAAAGGGAACAGTTAAAGAGGAGTGAGCACTCATTCACTCATAGGTCCACTCTAGAAATATTCTGTCTTAGGAATTAGAATTCAACAGTGAAACAAAGATCTCTACTTTACAGCACCTACATTCTAGAGGCAGAGGTGGACAATAAACAAGCATAATGAGTAAGTTATATTTCCTGTTAGAGATTGATAACTGTTATTAAAAAATAATGCATGGTAGGGGGAAATTGAGAGAATAAGTGACAGAGAGTGGAGAGAGGGCTGGGGCAGATCACAATATTAAGGAGGGAGTGAAGGTAGACCTCACTGAGAAGTTTTTGTTTTTTTTAAAGATTTTTATTAGGGAATTGGGGGGATGGGAACAGTGCTGGGGAATTGGGGAAAGGGGAACAGACAAGTTGCTGTCGTTTTGTTCTTCAATCTAGTTGTGGAGGACGTTGCTTCACTGGCCCAAGTTGGCACCATCATTGCGCTCTTCTCTGGCGAGGCAGATCAGTCGCCGGCTTCTGGACGGCCGCTCACTGCGGCTGCTGGCCGCTCACGCTGGCTGTTGGCTACACACGGTAGCCCATGGCAACCCACTGCCACAGGGACTGCAGCCCACGCCGTCGCCGGCGACTCATGGCAGCCCAGCTCCAGGTTGAGCTGTTGTTCAGCATCTTAGCTGTGGAGGGCAGTGTCACTGGCCCTCATATGTGGGATCTGAACCGGGGCCCTCTGGCATCCCAAGCGAGTTCTTAACCATCGCGCCACTCGGCCGGCCCTCACTGAGAAGTTTTGAACAAATGATGAGGGAATAGCCAAAGGGCTATCTAGGGGAACTGAGAAGCAGGAGCAGAACAGCAATTGCATAAAGCCCTCTGTCATGGGCCAGCCTAGCATGCTAGGAAAGCCAGGGTGGCTGGAGCATTGTGAACAAGGAGTAGGTCAGAAAGTCAACGGGGAATCAGGTAATGGAGGACTTTTTAGCCAGAGTAAGAATTTTGATGTTACTTGAAGTAAAAGGTAAAGACACTGCAAATTCTGAACATGGGAGTGACATGATCTGACATGGTTTTAAAGGATCACTCTAGATGCTGAATTGAAAAGAGACAGTAAGGGGACAAGAGAAGAAGCAGGGGGAACAGTCAGGAGGCTACTGCATTCATCTAGACAGCACATGGTGGTGACTTGATCCAGAAATGTAGGGGTGGTGGGAACATGGTCCGATTCTGGATACATTCTGCAGGTAGAGCCAACAGGACTTCCTCTTGAGTTGAATACAAGATGCACAAAAAAGAGAGATGAGGTTTACTGGCCGAGTGGCTAGAAGAATGGAATTGCCATCAATTAAGAAGGCTGATGGTAGAACAGTTTTGTCAACGGAAGAGTCAGTCACGAGAGGAGTCTGGCATTTCATGGCATAGGAGTAGGTGATATCGAAATACAAGCAGCACCATGGGCTAACCAATGAGGCCCCCAGAGTTAAGAGGTTAGGTAGGAGTCTGAAAAAGAGCGATCAATGGAGTAAAAGGAAAATCAAGAAAGTGTGGTTTCCCAGAGGTCAAGTGGAGAAATACAGTAGCTCCCTGTATCAAATGCTGCCATTAGGTTAAGGAAGAGGAGAACTACAGAATGACTCTGGGATATAACAGCATGGTTTTGAGCAGTCTGGGTGGAGTGGCAAAAGAGGGAACAGGACTGAAGGTAGTTTAAAAGAATATAAGAGGAGAAACAAAGAAAGCAAATATAGACAAGTTTTTAAGGAGCTTTGATGGAAGGGGGAGCCAAATAGTAAGCAGGGCAAGTGTGGTCAAGAGAAAGATTTTTTGTTTTATTTTGTTTAACATGGGAGAAATAACAGCATGTGTTTGCATGTGGATGAGACTGATCCAGTAAAGAGAGAAAACTGATAATGTAAAAGAGAGAAGGGAGTGTTGCTGGAGGAATGTCCTTGGGTAGACAAGAGAGGTTGGAGCTAGGGTACTGGTGAAAGGGTGGCTTTAGGTGGGAAGATTGAACTATAATAACAGGCAAGCAAGCAAACTAAGAACATGGGTGCAGAGGCTGGTAGGTGAGGTCATGGGTTCATAGGGGTCCATTCACTTCTCTTCTTGTTGCTCCCATTTTTCTTAGTGGGAAGAAAGCAAGCACAGGAGGAGGGTGGGGTGGGGAAGACTGTTGGGGTTTAGAGGAGAGGGAAGGTGTGACATTGGCAGAATGTGTCAACAGTGAGTTCCCTGTGACTGACGCCAAAAAGAAACATCCTGGTTCCTAGCAGCTAGTGTGCTCTGATCAGCCCTTACTAGAAAGAGCAGCATTGGGTGGCAGGGAATCACAGTAGTTTAATTAAAGCCAGGAGGGATTGGTAAACCTGCGTAAAGAATTTATTCCAAATGAACCCTTATGAAAATTATTTAAACATTGCACCTCTATATTCCACTTCTGACAAAATGCAATAAAAATACATACTTTTCACTTCTAAATTTTTGACCTTTTGTGAAAGTGAGAATTAATTCTTAAGTTCATTAAACAAATAGCTCAAATCTCCTGATTACTGAGCATTTGTTAAAAAGTAAAATTTCCCATCTACACATTTCCCCTTTTTATTCTTTATTCTTTGAATAGCTTTCAGCTTTGTTTTGTGGATTCAACTCATATTTTTCATCGAGAAAGCAAATAAGAATCAATCATTCAGCATGTGTTTTTTTACTAGAGATGGTGATTCTAGCACTATGAACTTATTTTTAGCATTTTTTAATACTTGGCAAGACTATGAAGGTTAAAAGATGTGAACTTACTAAATTTTTGATGGACAAGTCTGAAACCAGAAATAAATTTTTCTTGGGCTTCTAGATTCATATCAAGGCTGGGATTCCTCTTCTGCAGCATTTTTTTTTCTTCCCGTTTCTTAACATTTTCAGGTAAAGACCATTTTGTCTTCCTTCAAGGATGTTGATCACAGCATCATTTATAATAGAAAAGTCGCAAGCATCCTATATATCCAAAACCTTGGAATCATAAAATAAATTATCCATGCAAGGGAAAATATACACCCATGCAAAATTCTTATTTTGAAGACTACTTAACAACATGGGGAATGCACATGGTGTAAATGAAGAATATACTAGAATAAAAAGTTCACTATAACCTCGATTTTTAAGTGAATGTGTTTTTTTATTTATAACCTGGTATATATATATTATAACATTTTTACAAAACAGTGAATCTCCCACTGTTGTATAATTAAGGGTGTTTTGTTTTATTTCTCTATGAACATGTTTTTATTTTTTTAATTTTTCTATAATGAACATGTATTTTTTATAATTAAGCTAAAATTAAATGTACTAAGGCACAATAATTTTTTGTGTCTAAAGTGAATTGATGATTGAAAAAAAATACCAATGTTTTTCTCTCCTAATAGAGATGTCCTCCACCCCTCACCCATAGGTAGCATAGAGCAGACAAACTAAGGTCCACCCAAATTAGGGCACAAAGCAACTTGAGCCACTTTGGGGGTGAAAAAAATAAGTCCTAGTTTCAAATGTACATAAAAATAATATGCAGGAAAAGAACGAATTGGAGTTTGGGGGCAAAATAAGAAATTACATAGATCTTGTAAAACTGTAAATGCCTCTTTCATGCTTTTCTCTGTGTAATTTGTTAAACAATCATTTAACAAATATTTGAGGGTCTGTTATTTATTTAACAAACACTTATATCGCACTTCCCATGTGCCAGCGCTATTTCTAAGTGTTTTATATGTAATTCATTTCAATCTTCATAGCATCTTTATGATGTAGCTAATATCTGTTTTATAGATGAGAAGCAGACACAGGGAGATTGCATAGCTGGCCCATGGTCCCAGGGCCAGCAAATGGTAAGGCTGAGGTTCAACCCCATGATTGGCCTCTAGAGCCCATGTTCCTACCCCAACACTATGTTGCTAGCCACTGCACTAGGCGCTTGGTTTTACTTGCTACTAAACAGCAAAATACGAGGTATGATAAAAACATACGGCGAATATTTAAATTTTAAAAATTGATTACAGTAAAATACACATTGCCATCAATCCCCCTCAAAATACTTCCCCTTGCTTGGAAAACGCATCACATAATTCTTGCCAGCAGTTCTTGAAGCAGTTCTAGAAGTCCTCTTTCGTGAGTGTCTTCAGTCCTGAATTATTTTGACTTTTGTAGAAGAGTCAGAAGTCACATGGTGCCAGATCCAGTGAATAAGGAGGATGAGGACACACCATATTGTTTTTACTTGACAGAAATTGCCATTTACCAGAAGCGATGTGTGACACGGACAGAGCATTCTCATGATGGAGGATGATTTATGAGACACTTTAAAACATACCTTCCCTCAACCGTAGCTCACACCTGAGTGACTACACCGAACAAGTTGAAACTTGTCACACACTGTTACTAAGGTTCCCTGTGCTGCTTCCCATATTGAAGATCCCTGCCTTTCCATTGGGTGGCACTCAGCAGCAGCATTCACCATGTTTTCGTCATACCTCGTATGCGAGTATTAAGTCCCTGTCCTCAGAGAATATACAGTTTTGTGGGGAGACAGATGTTAATCCAACAATCACACAAACACAAATGTTTAATGTCAAAATCTAACAAACCTGTAAAGAAATATGTAGAAAATGTGCATGTGTATGTATAAAATGAGGCCCTAGCATCTTAGTGAATAATAGGATGCCTCTCTAGGCTCATTTTTCTTCCTCATCATGATTGTGCTCCATGCTTGTCATGGATCATAGCCAATGACATACTCCCTGTTCTCAGGGGTGGGGCAATGTGAATCAGCCCAGTCACAGGCATAAGCACTAATTTTTCCCTTCAAAACGAGTTAAGAAGAGGATGGTTGTTTGGGCTGAAGCGCATCACTATGGGTTGCTTTTCACCAAGCTGTTAATATCTCCCACCAATATATTCCCTCATACGTTTCTCTTGCCCTCTTTGGGTGAGGAAAAGACAGCATAGCAAATAACTGCAGTTTGAATTTTTTATTATTAAACCTGTTCTCATTGGTACAGGTTTATGAATTTTGATGGTGTAGTCCAGAGGGATTTTTTTTTTTTAATTTGCTTTTACCTTTTAGCAGAGAAAGGTAAGATGTCTTTACTCAGAAGCCAGGTCTTGTGTGGATAGGATTGAATGGTACAATCCAAGCCACTTTTTTTTTTTTTTTTGTAAATGTCTATTTGTATATGAGTTTCTGGTCTGGAGCTACTGATGTAATATGTGTGAAATTTTTCATTATTAAATCTCCTCTGAGGTAACAAACTTAACTTCAGTTTCTGGAATGAAGTTCACAAGGCTTTCGGGAAATCACATGTCTAGAGTATAGTGTCTTCTCGGATGGAAGAGTACCAAGTTGACATCACAGATTGGGGCTCAATTTAATCCCAATACAACAGAGCATCAAAACCGGAGATATCATGCTGACCAGATCCCACCTTTTGTGAAGAACCATGAACTAAATCAGGAACTTCCACTTGTTAGGCCGAACATCTCAGGATGACAGCCACGTCATTCCTGAAGCTCACAGACTGTGTGCCCCCATGCCAGTGTGAGTTTCACTCACCTCAGCTTTGCTACTCTGCCACATGTACAAATTCGTCCTCACCTCATCACAGTGGCATGGAAACGTCATAGTGCACCACCAAGTTCTCAACAAGTGTTCTTAACTGCCACCCTAATCTACCCTGTGGGTCAATTACAATAAGGCCCTGATCTTTTAGTCACAATTGACTGGACAAGTGGACTGTAAGGAGTGGAGATTTGTACCAAATTTGCCTCCCATCAGATGGCTTTACTAGGAATTGGAATTGGGAAGAAGAGAAAGTTTATTTCCATGAGAAAGTCCTATCTGTGAATTGAGGGTTGCGGGGCACCATCATCTATTTGCATTGAATAGCACATAAAGTCATTCTGCCAGAAGGGAGAAATTGAAGTAGACTGAGAGAGCCAATCAGCCCTGAGAGTGAGAGAGACTACTCCATGGGTTCCAGGCTGCCTTGGGGGTCCTGGGTCTGGTACTTCCTGAAGCCCAACAAATCTTTTGCCCAGGAATCCACGGGATATCTCTCTGTATAATTGTTATGCTTTGTCCTTTCTTTACTTTTCATTTGGTTTGTTAGTTGGTTGGTTGGTTGGTTGGTTGGTTGGTTGGTTGGTTGGTTTTGCTTAAACCAAGCTTGATTGCTGTTACCTGGAACTGCAGTCTTGAATACAGTGGCTTTCATAGTTCAAATAGAATACTTAGCATGCTCACATACTCACCAACCTCGGTTAGAATGAGCTGCATCGGGCATCACGCTGGTGCGCCCACTTAAAAAAACGTGCACGTGGCGCACCTGCTCTCATATTAACGTAACAAACACATCAAGCTGGAGAAAAGAAAAACGCAGAGAAGTTTTAGTTTGAGAAAAAGTAGCAGACATTTCCTAGAAATAGCTCTGACCCAAACCCAGCCAGAGTAGATTCAACCAGAGAGATATAAACAGAAATCACACCCGGACTGCTATAATTAAACTAAACTAGATTTTAGAGGAAATTCTTCTTTGTGAAAAGCAAAGATTCTAGAGCATTTCAGTCTTCCTAAGCACTTAGGAAAACAATTACCAAATTTGTTGTTTGCAGGATAAAATCCTTTTTAAAACAAACCAATCAACGTAAAAATAAAACTTGAAAAATCTGTTTTATGAATTTTGAAATAATACGCATGCAGAGGTCATAGGGGTTTGACAGTATTAGGTGTTCCTATAGATTAGAGTCTTCACTAAACATGTCTTAAATAATAAAGTTCAGTACAGCTTTTGTCATTATGTTTTTGTCTTAATACTCTTGTATATTAATAGTCCCTTTATCCATATTTTGTCTTTCTACTTTATTTCTAATTGTACCATTTATACCAAGGGATGTGAATCCCTGATAACTTTAAGAGGATTAATATAGAGGAAATGGGCTTTATTTGGATTTGTTTTATGCATTCTACAGCTTGATTAGAATGAGAAAGTTGAGAGAACGTTATTTGCCAAGCAGAGTAAAAACAAGATAAAAGGAAATAAACTGAACCTCAATGTATTATTGATAGAACATGATGACATTTTTCACAGCATTATTGTAAGTACAAAGGTCCTTGTGTGAGACAATAAAGGAAAACAAAGACACTTCTCCCCCACCCCCCGATTTTTTTTAAGTTTCTTTGCAGGTACCTTTAGTTAAGTGAAGGGCATACATTTTCTTTAAAAGGAATTTAGAGAGGAAGATACCAAAATATACCTGACAACTATATTGAAATATTTACCATTTGTTGATTTGGGACATAGAATGAATGACAGATTTCAGCATAATATTTGCAGAGGGAAAAAGAGAATTTTCTATGGGCATCTAGAATGTTGTTTTGCTTGGGTTTATGCAGAAAGGACATCTGAGAAAAATGAACATTAATCTTGGAGAGGAAGAGAATTCCTCTGAGAATATAACAATATAATGTCAACAGAACTTTTCAAGTGATTAGCAGTAAAGAAACAAGATAGTTGGTGGGGGTTTTTTTTGAAGCTAACTTTTGCGAAAATGAGTTGAGTGACCTCTTTTGTAGAATGGCTAAATGATAAAATAAGTGTGGTCCTAGATAAATCATTAAAATCTATATGCTCTTGTGTGTATGTTTGCTTATGTTTGTCTTCTACTCTCACCTTCTCCCCTCCATGGTTTGATAAATTCAGTAAATGGTATAAACTTAGAGATGTTCCCTGTAAAAGCTATTTTGGGTAAAGGCATGTGATTAGCTAAAATTGTTGGAATACCAAAGAACAATACAGGGAAAAAAACTCATTGGAAGTTTTCACTTTTTTTTCCTGTCTTCTCTCCTTCTTTCCTTTTTTTGTTTTTGTTTTTTCCTTGTTGTTGTTTTTGTTTTATTTTGTTTTAACTTAGAGTTTGAGAGGTCTAGCAAATGGAATTAGGAACCTCTTCATTGTTTGAATGGAAAACGTAATAACAGAGATAGTCAAGAATACAGAAGCTACTCTACTTGCTTAATAAGAGCTCTCCCAAACAAGGGAACTATGTTAAGAATGGAGTCAAGTGAAGTGATACCCAAAGTGCCTTAAAAGTATGTTTATTTGATAGAAGGAATTCAGATAATATTATGTAATGCCCACAAATAGTGTAAAGACATAGGGTTAGGCACACTGGACATGAAAATATACCTATTATTTATAGATAACGCTTTAGTGGTCTTGTGGAATAATGAAAGTGCAGCCATTGTAATCAAACAACCCTGGGTTTGAGTGATGGCTCTGACACTCAACAGCTGGGTAATTATGGACAAATGGGTCTCAGTTTTCTGATATGCATAATGGATATTAAAATATTGTCTGTGAATTAAAAATGTAACTCCTCTAGTACCCTGCCTGGCATATAAATTCTCTCTGAAAAGAAGTTGGCATTATTTCTAAAGTTTATATGACAAGTGTCTCTTTATGCCAGAACTGCCCTTTTTATCATCGTGTCATTCCCAAATTTCCTAGCATCATTTTTGTGGAGAATGTAGAATTGGATCCTACATGTCAGACAATTTCAGTAAGTCGGATCAGCTTTTGCCACCTCCTAGTCTCAGTTTACCTGTCACGTCCTCCTCCCTTCACTACCTAGACTGCATGTCCAAAACTCTTGGTCAAACTACTTAAATTTAGGTTGGGAATATTTGCAAATTGTCAACCTAACCTAATCTCCAAGCATAAGAATAATCTCTACAGATTAACTTTTCCTGATATACCTGTGAGATAGGGATAGGCAAAAATCTTTCATATTTAATGTCAGAAATTATAGTTTGAATGGTTTTTTAAAATTCTAAAATAGCAATAATTTATTTGCAAAATATTTCAAATATTCAAAAAAGTATGCTTATAAACAGAGTGCTATCTTATTGTCATAATATCTTCCCAAATTTATTTTAATTTTTTGAGGAAATAAAATGTTACAAATTGATTTGCAGCCTAATCTCAGCATCTTCCAGATTGACCATTCTTCTGGATTTTGCATTTATCATTCCCAAGCATATATTTATACCATTACTACATATATAAATGTACATAAATTTAACCTATGGTTCTCAGGTTTTCACATTTTATATCATTAATATTTTACTTTATATAATATTATACAAATTATTATTTTTGTTCAACATTTTTTAGATATATCTATACTGACACATGTAATCTCGTTCATTTTCTCCATTGCATAATATTCTATTGTGTATGTACTAAGAAGCTTTAAACAGATGAGTTTGGTTTTTTCCCAAGTGTACCTCTGAGTCTATCTGTCAGTTGGCTTTAGTTTGAAGTGCTCTTTTTTTATACAACCCTTTGCCAAACATGTTGATGTGGTTCATAGGCCATTTTTTAAAAATTGTTTGGCTTTATTGCACAGGACTAATCTCTTTATTCTCACTTGGAATGTGATTTATCTCCCAAATACAACTGCACTGTGTGCTGTCTTATCATAAGACAAAGTAGAACTCTATAGCCTGAGTGTTCACTGTTTTACATTTGGTCATGGTGAGCCCTTAGTAAGTAAAGCAAGAGTAGAATGCAGCAATTTTGAGCTAAAGGAGCGAATGAGAGAGAACCATACTTTGTGCCTCTCCAGCACTGCCCTGCTATCTCTTTCGTACTTGCAAATGTCAAGAAAGCTGCAATCAACAGATACAGTATTCCTGATTTCTCAGGAATTTATATTTATTGAGAAGGAATATGTCCCAGCCACTGACATAGGTGTTTGATACAACCCTATGAGCAGACTGATCCACGCAAACACGTTCCTCTGTAGTTTCATACGTATTTGACGCAGTCCCCTTACATTAAGGTACTAGAGCTCAGAACGTGGATCGCAATGAGTGGAAAGTCATTACTTCTTTGTGTCCCAAAGTTCGGTTAACCAGCAATATTACCTTATGGAGATTATCTTTTTAAAAGAAATTGATTTAATGTATTCCAAAATAAAGGGTGCATATAGACCTTTTTGTCTTCCCCATATGAATTTTATCTTTATCCTCAAGGTTCATATATTTATTCACACCTTCAATCATACATTTAACAAAATCATGTGAGTGCCTATAACATGCCACACACATTGCTTGTGTTGCTCATACAACAGTGCACAAAACAGACATAGCATGAACCTGTAGTCATGGAATTTACAATCTAGTTTTTAAAAGGGTTGTAGTGTCTGTACAGAAAGAGATGATATAGAGCTTTGCTATCTAATGTAGAAACATGTGACTATTTAAATTAAAACTAAAATTAAATAAATGTAAATTTTCAGATCTCCAGTGCACTAGCATTTTAAATGCTCAAGAGTCCTGTCTGGCTTGTGGCTGCCATATTGGACAATGTAGACGTAGAATGCTTCCATCATCACAAAGATTCTATTGGAAAGCACTGTTCTAGAGTTTGAGGTGCAGAATTAGCCAAGCAAATTGGTGACCAAGGTCAATCCTGGAAAGCTACTCAAACACATAAAAATCAAGAGTAGAGGAAAAAAATCTAAGGAACTTGTCCTAAGGTAAAAGATAAAGGCTGGGCTGAAAACTAAAGGGAGCCACTAACGTGGCTCATTGAATGAAAAGAATTCAGTGCTATTCTGTGGCAGATGAGGGAGCTTCAGGAAATTTCCAAAAAGGAAGGATTCAGCCGGGAACATCTCCAACAGAGAAAAGTTCAATAATTGTGTGAAATCACTTGATGCTGACTTGGCCAAATTTCTGTGGTAATTTTGATCCTCACAAAATGTCAGTTATTTCACACACACACACAAATATTTGTAATGCATAATTTCAGCTACTCTGAGCTATTTGCCAGTAATTCCCATATTTTACCTTTGAATTTTATAAAATTTCAAGATATTTTGTGGTTACCTCCAACAGAAATTTTAAGGGTTTGTTTGTTTGTTTGTTTGTTTGTTTGTTAAAACCATAAGCTCTCATGCACTTGTAGTCTTCCATCCATTTTTTAAAACTGAGATGTCAAATCCCTTAACTTTCCTATCAAACAAATAGTTGGTCAAAATGTAATTACATACTAATAAAAATAAGAACAGCTCATTTGTTCACATTTAATAACAATTGGAATGTTATTGGGAAGAAGTAGATGATTGGGAAGCAAATAAACTTTTAAATGAACCAACAGAGAGACTCAAAATAAAAGTCCTAAAACACAATAAATCTCCCAAACTTCAGTAATATGAGTTTTCATTTTGATAGATTTGGTCATTATAGGTAACAAATAATAAATGTGGCTATTTTCCAAAAACACCTCCAATATTCTCATCATTTAAGTATATGTTATACACATAAAAGTAAAAAAATCCCTAAACATCTATAACTATGGTCCCTCAATAGAGACTTTAGCAAACATGTTTTTGCCCTAAGAGATCTAAAATTAGGGCAGTCTATTGAATTAAAAATCAGTTATAAGATAGATAATTGTCAAATCACTATGTTGTACACCTGAAACTAATATAATATTACATATCAATTATACTTTAATTAAAAGAAATCAGTTCTATCTTTCATCAAAAGTGCCCAAGCAAAAAAAGAAAACAAAATGAGCAAACCTGTCACTTATCCATCTGGACCAAAATAAATCAATACCAGGAGATGTGAGACTTAAAAGTAAACTTTTAAATGTACTTAAAATTAGGAACAGAAATAAAAATTTAACTCAAGTTTTATGATCCCAGATCCTAGTTACTTGTCTCATTCATTAGAGTAAATGAACTTACAGCAAGAATTCAATCAGGATTCTATTTGGAAATGAAGACCTCACAATAACAATTGGAGGCAAGCAAAGATATAGAAATGAGCAAATGGTTTAGTCATTTATACTACTTCCATTGAAAATAGAGTGATGGGTTTGGTTTACATCAAAAAGGCAATCTGAACTATAAAAATAAATGACTATATATATTCATAGTTATATATAGAATATTTATATATTCATAGTTATGAATGAAGAAAATATGCAAACTCACGATAAGTATTTGTTGAAATTCCAAAGCAGAGTTCAAAGGGAGCACTACAGATTAGGTAGAAAAGTTTTCTTGGGTTGCAATGCTGCATCCATTTTCATAGCACATTTGGAGCTTCCTTGAAAAGAAAATAAGTCAGTTGGGCTTTGTTGATCCACATTCTCATTTGAACACATTAGACGATCCATTAATATTGCCAGCATGAACTAATGATTCTGAATTGCAAAATGTCTTTAGAAGAGGTATTGTTTACTTAGATGCTTACTCTAAAGGCTTACGCTCAAATATCTACTAGATCGTCTTCGGAAATCTATTTTGTTTGTTGAGATGGCTGTAGTTCAGTAGTGCTTACTCTCATTGTGTCTGACAATGAGTTGTCTGTCTTAGTAAATGGTGTTGTTCTGACTTATAACATCCAGTTACAGATGTCTGTGTCTAGAAATTCTGAGATCCGAAAGCTGGAGTCCCAAGAAGCCTTGCTTTTAGCAGCAAGGAACACCTGGTTGTAAGTTGCTGCCTAAGTAACTTGAGCACAGAGACATGTGTTTATCCCAAGACAAGAGATCTTACCGTCATTTCTTCTAATAATCCACAGGTAAATAACCCTGTTTACCTGAGCTGAATCTGTTTGGTTTGAAAATATGTTCTCTCTACTCTTGACTACTCGTTAGGTGAATTTTTGCTTTTTCATCTTCAGATCCAGCTGTTTTCTGGGACCCACCCCTGTAAAAGGAATACAAACACTACGGTAATTTGTAATTAGGTTACTGAATTGTCAGCACTAAAATGTATGCTATTCAAATGCTCTTAAACAGGAAACGACAAACTTTTTCTGTAAAAGACATGCTCGTTAATAGTTTAGGCTTTGCAGGACATATTGTCTCTGTCACAACTATTCATCTCTGCCATTTTAACACCAAAGCAGCCATAGACATATATAAATAAATGAACATAGTCGTTTTGAATAAAACTTTACATATGAACACAAACTTGAATTTCATACAATTTCACATACTATAAAATATTATTCTTCTTCTGATTTGCTTAAACCATTTATCAATATAAAGATCATTCATTAGCTTGCATGCTGTCCAACAACTCAGGAGGTTGGATTTGACACACAGACCATGGTTGGCCCACCTCTGCTTTAGAAGGTATCCCCAAGAAGTGTAAGCATTTTTCTTGAAATTTCTTTTACCATATCATTAATTACTCTGGCAAATACTTTTAAGCAGGGAAAAAAACTTCTGCTTTATTATCCAAATTGTTTCAAGTTGAGTAGAGAGATCAGATTGAAGCATTTGACCATAGCTTGGTATATCCAGGATACAAGTGCTACATAGATTGCAGAAACTCTCCTTACTGATCCTCTTCCTCTTGAAACGCACATCCAAACATTATTTGTGGTTAGTTTACAGCCACTTCACGAGTTTTGTCAAATAGAATGTAGTCAGGAATTATGTATAATACTTCTACATCCTGTGAGAGTCTCCACATTTTCTCTCTTCACTTGTCAACTGATTGGATGCAAGAGTTCTAGTAGAGGACTCAAAGTACTTGGAGGGTGGCAGAGCCGACAGATGACGTAAGCATGGATCAATCACTGAACCATCTCTGCAAGGATTGCCCACTCAATCCCAATTGGGCTGTGACATGAGCAAGTGATAAACCTTTATGTTGTTAAGCCACCAAAATTTGGAGATTTGTTACTGCAGCAGAGCTTATCCTAGCCTGACTAATGTAATCTGTTTTGTCAACCTGAAAGCTTACTAGAGTGTATAGTAGGTGCTAAATAGACATCAGTTGGTTGCTGCTTGCTGATAAATAGCCATCCTAATAACTATAATTTTACAATGTCATGTTGTATATTATTAAAATAATAATTTATTAAAATAAAATATGTGTGTGATATGTGACCAGGCTTATTAATCATATACATGAATTTAGAAGAAAGATAAGATAGAAATCCTGCTCTAGTGTGATTAGTGGATCCTCATTTACTACAGTATTGTGTTCCTTCTGGGGCAAAGGAAAACATTTGTGAGCTACTACTCTGTGCCAGGAACTGAGTCTAGGGATAGAGATATGAATAATTTATGACAAATTCTATCAGTTTTCTGAGGCTGACACTTCAAGATTAAGATGGGCAAACCAGAACTAGCCATACAAGAAACCGGAGTGTTCAGGCTAGAGAAGGATATTAAAAGAATGTGTCACACACACACACACACACACACACACACACACACACACACACACCCCAAAAACAAAACAAAACCAAAAAAACACTTCATTTTGTGCAGAAAACAATGTGATTGGTGAGAATACTAAGATGAATAAACCACTTTTCCACTCATTAGGAGTGAGAAATATAAGGCAGATGGACAAGGGGCCCAGCTACACTGAGGGCATATACCTAACGTACAGGATGAAGAGTAAATTACTCTTCCCAAGAATGCCAAAGAGTAGTATTTAAGCTGAGTCTTAAAAGAAGGGCAAGTGTCACTTGGCAGATAAGGGGAAAGCAAGCATTTCAATGTACCTGAGGGGAAGGATATGAGGTGGCCTATATGATATAATAGGATGGGACCCATAAGCAGTAAATAGATATAGGAAAGAGATGAGCAAAATTCATGGACGTCTTGGATGACACTCCAAAAAAATGTGGACTTTCCTTATTAATAGTGTGGAAACTGTTGGAAAGAAAGAAGTAGCCTGGACATTTTTATTAAAAAAAAAAATTAACAAGAAAATTTCAGGTGCTGAAATGCTATAAAGACAGCACAGCACAATAATTGTATAAGTTTCTATAATGTCATATTATACATTATTGACATATTTGTGTGATATATGACCTCAAGCATGAATAAGGGTGGAAATGTATTTTTTTAATACATGGCAACCAGAGAAGAACCCTATGAGGAGGTGCGATTGAGCTGAAACAAGAAAGATCAGACGCTGGTCCAATAAGGCCAGGAAGAGGAATAGGTTTAAAGGCTGTCAGCCGGATGGAGTTGGGCATGTTTGAGGGTAGAAAGATGGCCAGTGGGGCTGGAGCACAGGAAAGAAGGTGGGAGTGGTACAGCAAGTGGTCAGAAAGTTCAATTTGGCCCATTAACATAGTCTTTTACATCATGGTAAGAAGTATTTTTTTCTAAATGCAGTGGGGAAACTTTTGAGAATTTTTTTACTATCACTCTAGCAATTGTGTGGAAAGGAGCCTATGAATAAGCTAGCATGCTAGCTGAATAGTTGTTGGAGAAACTCTTAATCCCAACTAGAGATGCGAGTATTTGCAGTGAAGTTGCAAAGAACTAGATTTCACTGGGATGTATTGTATTTGGAGGAAAAGCTGAGAGTGCTTGTTAGTGGTGGTATGTGAGAGCTGAGAAAGGAAGCAATCAAACATCACTCCTAGATTTTCACTCACCAATATGAGAAAGATAGCACTTCCTGAAGTGAGAACAACCAGGAGAGGAAGATTCACAAAGGGAAAGAGAGAGTCCTGATGACCCATGCTAAGTTTCAGATTCCCAGTAACTGTCCAAAAGGAGACACCGACTAGACAACTGATATCAGAGTTCACAGCTTAGAGGAGAAGTTGGAGCTAAGTATATAAATTTGATAGTCATTAAATATATTAACTATCATTAATGTCTTGGAACTTCATGAAATCACCTAAGAGGGAGTATAGACAGAACAGTGTTGAAGCCTAGGGGTGAGGCATGGGGTATTTCAACAAGTAGAGGCTAAATGAACTGACGAAGAGGAACAAATTAAAGAGCTGGGAAAGAAGTCAGTACAGTATACAGAAAATCAAGGGAATGTTGCTCTAAAAAAAATCAAGTTTAGAGAATGCTTCAAGAAGGAAAGAAGGAACCACCCTTTCAAATGTTAATTGAATGTCAAGTAAAAAGAGGAGAGAAAACTGACCACTGGATTTCTTCATGTGAAGGCTATAGTCACCTTGACAATGGCCCAATGTGGATGAATATTAAAAAGAAAAAAATAATTAGACAAGAGAAGAGATGATGATAAATAACTCCCAAGAAGCTTTCGTTTGAAGGGAGCAGGGATGGAGGGGAATGTGGGGTTGACATTGGAACATGTTTGTTTGTTTGTTAATGGGAACAAACCAAAACCAAAGGAAAAGAAGAAATTAATGGTGTAAGCGAGAAAAAGCACAATTGCAGGACCAGCATCATTGAGAAGACAAGAGAATAAATGGAGGGTTTGGCCTTAGCTTTGACTCTATGCCTTAAAACAATTTTATTTAAAAGGTTGATAAAGGGGTAAAAAATGTAAGTTATAAGATGACTAAGATCTGAGGATATAATATATAACATGGTGACTATAGTTGATTGTATAGTTGAAATTTGCTAAGAAAGTAGAACTTAAATGTTCTCACCACAAAAAACAAAACAAAACAAAAAACAGTAAATGTGTGAGGTGATGGGTGTGTTGATGAACTCAATGGAATGGAATCCTTTCATAATACACACCTGTACACTTTAAATAACTTACACTTTATTTGTCAATTGTACCTCACTAAAGCTGGAGAAAAAAAAGAAGTTAAAGAGTGAGATTTCAGGTGTAAGCCGCTTGATTTAAGTAGGGCATCTCAGTTTTGAATCTGTTTTATATAGTTTTAAGATTTGGGGAAGAAAATGTGTCTCCCATTGGGAAAGTAAACACTTGAAAACTGTCATTAAGTAGTAACAATTATTAGATAGTTCTTCCTTCCTTGGAATCAAAATTCATTTTCAACTTGCCAAATACCCCAAATTTGAACACACAAACCTGCAAGTGTGGTACAGTTAGCAAGCTATTATATCCTTCAATGTGGACAGTAATTCTATTCATTTTGTCCAAGAGTGCTTTAGATACGTATAAATTCACAACCATTTGGGGCTTATTTGACATGGGCCAGAAAAAAATCCTAGATTTTTCATATTTGCAAATGTTAAATAGCCTTTATTTTGTGCTTAATTTTATTAGGGGAGGGAATTGGCTAAAAAAATTATATCTATTAATATTTAGCTTTAAAATCTATTTTATCTTTGTGTTTTTCTCTATTAAACATGTAGAATACTACCTCTTTCATCCAAAATACTGACTATCCTTTAAACTTTGTGTGATCCACAAATTGGATGAGATGCCTTATGTTGTCTCAGTGATACCCAATCTATTAAGTCTCAGAAGAGAAAATGTTTTACCTATTTTTTCTCTTAATACATTCATCTTTAACTGAACAACCAATTTGAAATTTTACTAATGATTAACATCAACTTTATTCTAGACTTTCTCAAGACTGTTTGTTATCTCCTTTCTGAATATCAGAACAAGTCTGTCTCTCTATGTTTGTGTACCACTCTGTTCTTCCATGTTTCTAAAATATTTTATTTCTTTTTATTTACTGAACATACAGAACTTTTGAAAATCTTGACCACAAAACAAGTTTCCCCTATGGCAACATTGGTTTGAATATACAGAGGGTGCCCAAAAATGTATTCATGTTTTAAGAAAAGAAAACTGTATTAAAATTGTAATACTCAGGCCAGCCAAGTGGCGGGTTGGTTAAAAGCTGGCTTGGGACGCCAGAGGGCCCCGGTTCGGATCCCACATATGAGGGCCAGTGACACTGCCCTCTACAGCTAAGATGCTGAACAACAGCTCAACC
>NW_017731508.1:1767417-1791204 GCF_001890085.2 Hipposideros armiger | reverse complement strand
CCAAAGTGTCCACTTGTATACAATTTTTTGGGCTCTCTCTCTCTCTCTCTCTCTCTCTCTCTCTCTCTCTCTCTCTCTCTGTGTGTGTGTGTGTGTGTGTGTGTGTGTGTAGAGAAAGAGAGAGAGAGAGAGAGAAGAGACTCATTGTTCTTCAAGCATAGCCATCTTAAACTATGTCTGAAGGATCACATTTATACTTCCTCTGCAATATAGTATTGGGTATTTAAAATCAAGTCTTAAATAGCTGTCTGAATATCCCAATATTCTCTTCTCTCACCATTACTAGTTGCAAAATGTGTTAAGCTTCTCCTTCCGAAGTTCCAGTGCCACTTCCTATTTTTCCATGAAGTCAGGTTTGTTTCTTCCGTTGTTTCCTCTATACCCAAGCCATGAAGTGGTTCACATTCTCCTTTCATAGAAATATCAAATGAATGCCACCTATTTTAGGGTTTTGATACCATAACACTTATTTCCATGTCTAATTTCTGTATTTGTCATAATAGTCTAGATTGTATTTACGGCAACAAACCAACTTTGAAATCTCAGTGGCTTAACACAACAAAAATGTACCTCTTGCTTCAGCAAAGTGCGCTGTGGTAACTTTCCCGGGCCTTGTCTCGGTGCAGTGATTCATGCCGTCCAGAAGCCTGTCTCATGACACCATCATATCAATAAACTAAGCCAAGGCCACCTCAGAGCGGGAGTGGCTGAAAAGTTGAACATAACTCTTAAAAACTCCAGACTGCAAATGACATACATCTCAAATTCACACGGCACATTTGCCAGAACTACTTATATGCCCCATAACTGCAAAGGTGCTAAGAAATGTGAGATAACATGGATATTTTCTGAGGAGTAAATAACCCTGCTAACCGTATCAGTCAGGATTTGGTCAGGAAACCAGAAACCACTCTAGATATTTCAAGTAGAAAGGGAACTAATAGAGGACATTCAAATACATATATAACCATTTAAAGGACAGGGAAGGTGAAAGTCAGGCAAGACACTACGAGAATTCAAGGAATCAGTAAATGCAGGGATCAGCTGCCTGTAGAACTCTGAGTAGCTGCTAGTAGAACCTCAAATCTCCTGTCTGCCAATGCTAAACATGACTGACTATAGCTTCTGATGGAGATTAAGGTTTTTCTCCTGCCTTTCAAATCTTTATGGAAACTCAGACTGTTCAACACACTAGCCACCAGCCTCAAGTAGCTATGAACACTTGAAATGTGACTACTCCAAATTGAAATGTGCTGTAAGTGTGAGATACACACCAGAATTTGAAAAATTAGTATAAAAGAGGAATGTAAAATATGTCACTGCTAATTTTTATATTGATTACGTGTTGAAATTACATGATTTGCATATGAATTAAAGAAAATATGTTGTTATTGTTCATTTCATCTGTTGCCAAACTTTCCTGTAAGTAATTCTACCATTTTATATTCCTCTCAACAATGTAGGAGTGATTAAATTTTTTCACATGCTCACCAGCATTTTGCATTGTCACTAGTTTTTATTTTAGTCATTCTGATAGTTGTATAGTAATAATTCATTGTGGTTTTGATTTGCATTTCCTTAATGGATAATGATGAACATTTTTCATGTGCTTATGTGTCATTTCTATATCCTCTTTGATGAAACATCTCTTCTCATCTTCTATTTTGTAATTGAATTGTTTGGGGTTTTTACTGTTGAGTTTTGAGAGTTTCTTATATATGCTAAATGCCAGATCTTTGTTGGATAAGTGGTTTGCAAATATTTTCTCTCAGTCTACAGCATGTCTTTTCATCATAGTAACAGGGTCTTTCCCAGAGCAAAGACTTTTTATTTTGATGAAGTCCAATTATCCATTTTTCTTTTTATGAATCATGCTTTTCAATCAGGTATAATAATAACCTTTTTTGTTTTCCTAGATCCTGAAGATTTTCTCCTATTTTTTTTCTAAAAGTTTTATAGTTTTGTACTTAACTCTGTAGTCTATTTTATGTTAATTTTTTAATAAGTTGCGAGTCGTAGGTCGAGGTTCAGTTTTTTTCACTGATGGATGTCCATTTTTTCAGCACCACTATTGAAAAGTCTTTCTTTCATTGGATTGTTCTTGTACCTTTGACAAAATTCAGTAGAACTATTACCTTAACTAGAAGCTCCAGCACAAAGCTGAATAGAAATAGCAAAAGGGGACATCATTGTCTTCTTTCTGGTCTTAGTCTTAGGGCAAAGGGGTCGTCAGTCTTTCACTATTAATATGATGTTAACTGAAGGTTTTTTGTAGGTGCTGTTTATCAAATTGAAGAGATGCCTTCCTTCTATTGCAATTTTTTGACAGTTTTATGAAGAATGGTGTTTAAATTTGTCAAATGCTTTTTCTGTATCCATTGAGATGATCTTGTGAATTTTCTTCTTTCCCTTTTAGTATTGTGGATAACATTGATTTATCAAATATTGAATCAGTCTTTCATCCCTTGAATAAACCCTATTTGATCAGTCTATAATTGTTTTTATATATTGCTAAATTGTATTAGCTAATATTGTGATAAAGATTTTTGCATATATATTCATGAGACTATTGTTCTCTAGTTTTTGTTTTGTTTTACATGTCTTTGGTTTCATTATCAGAGTAACATTATTTAGCTTCATAAAATGAATTGGGAAGTTTTCCTCTTCTAGTTTCTGGAAAAAATTGCATACAACTAGTATTAATTCTTCTTTAAACATTTGCTAAAATTCTCCATTGAGACCAACTGGGATCAGAAATTGCATTGGGGGATGTTTTTCAATAATGAATTCGACTTCCTTAATGGTTATTGGGGTCTTCAAATGATTGTTTCATATTGAGTGAATTGTAGAACTATGTGTTTTTCACATAATTAGTCAATCTCTTCCAAGTTGTCAAATTTATGTGTGTAAAGCTGCTAGTAGTATTCTTTTCTTATACTTTTGATGTCTGCAAGGTCTGTAGTGATAGCCTCCTTTTCATTCCTGATATTAATAATGTGTGTCTTCTCTCTTTTCCCCCCTCTGTCTTGTTATGAGTTTGTCAATGATCATTTCCATGAACCAGATCTTTATTTTTTTAATTTTCTCAATTGTTTTTCTATTTGAAATTCATTGAGTTCTGCTCTTTATTATTTCCTACCTCCTCCTTGCCTTGGGCTTATTTTACTCTTCTTTTTCTAGGTTCTTGACATGGGAGCTTAGATTACTGATTTGAAACTTCATCTCTTTTCTTTTCTAATATAAGTATTTAATGCTAAAAGTTTTCCTCTCAACACTGCTTTAGCTGCTTCCTACAGATTTTGATATGCTGTATTTTCATTTTCACTCAATTTAATGTATTTTTTATTTTCAGTTTTTATTATTGTTTATCTCTGGTGTTTTTGAACATATTTCTTTGTTTAGCTTTTTAAGTTGTTGCCCTAGATATTATATTATGTATACACAAATTATCACATTCTACTGCTATTGTCATTTTACCAGTAACATATATGAGTAGAAACCTTACCTCTCTTGATGTCCCTTACACTTTCCTCTCTTTACAATATGATTATATTAAGTATTTCCTCTACATGCATTTAGAACCAAATCAGACAGTATTATCATTTTTGCTTCACTGTCAAACATAACTTAGAAAACTCAAGAAGAGAAGGGAAGTCTATTGCATTTACTACTATTTTTGCTTTCTGTGTTCTTCCTTCCTGATGTTCCAAGGTTCCTTCTTTTATCATCTGCTTTCTGTTTAGAGAACTTCCTTTAGCCATTCTTTTAGAGGAGACCTGCTGGAAACACATTCACTTAAGATTGTCCTGATTTCCACTTTAGTCCTAAGGGATTTTTTCACTGGATATAAGATTCTGCATTTCAGTTTTTTCTTTAAGCACTGCAAATTATAGTGCCACTTCTTTCTGTTCTCCATGATTTCTGGTGAAAAATATGGGATTAGCACCTCAAAAAGAGGAGCTTTACTTGAGGGCTTTATATTACCTTTTTAAAAAGAATTAGGAACTTCCACTTCTGGGAAAATGTGGTTTTCCCTATTTTTCTCACTTAAATATAACTAAAAGTCCTGAACATTATATAATTTCATATATGTATGCATATTCTATACATATATGTTTATTACACATTATATAATTTATATTACATATTATATAATTATATGTTATATATACATTATATAATTTTATATGTGTGTATATATAATTATATATGATTTTATAACTTTATTACATTATATATAACAACTATATATAATATTATGTATGTATATATAACATTATATATATAACAATTCAAATTGTTTTTTCACTGTGGGTAAGGCATTCTTTTCTCTGCTGCTTTCAAGAGTTGTTATTTGTCTTTAGTTTTCAGATTAATTATGATATGTCTGAGCACAGATTTCTCTGTTTTTATCCTACTTGTGGTTCATTCAGCTTCTTGAACCTGTAGTTTTATGTGTCTTGGCAAATTTGTGAAGTTACAGCCATTATTTTTTTTAGTATATTTTTTAGCCCATTCTCTTCCTTTTTTCCTTCTCGGAATTCGATGACATGAATATTACATCTTTTTTTATTGTGCTGAAGCTCTCAAATTTCCTCAGTATATTTTCTTTCTGTTTTTTCAGGTTGAATGATCCTTGTTATTTGACCTTACCATTTATTGATTCTTTTCCCTGTTCTCGCCATCCTGCTGTTGCACTCATCCACTGATCTTTTTACGATGGTTATTGTATTTCTTTACTTGTAAAACTTCCATTTGGTTCTTCTTTTTACCTCCTTTTTTTTCTGATGATTTCTATTTATTTTCTAAGACATTCTATTTTTTTTTGTTTGTTTCAAGCACATTTTAATTGCCATTTGAAGCATTTTTATTATGGCTGCTTTAAAATTTTTGTCTAATAATTCATTCAATTCAGCATCTCTGTCGTCTTGGTGTTTGCAGCTTTTTTTTTTTTCATTCTAATTTAGATCTTCCTGGTTCTTGGTATGATGGGTGATTTTCAGTTGAAATCTGGATATTTTTGTATTATGTTATGACACTGTGAATTTTATTTCAACCTCCATTTTAGTTTACTTTTTCTGGTACAACTCCAGCAAGAGAAGGGAGGAAGCAGTGCCTCCTTACTCCTACCTGGAGGTAGAAGGCTCCCCATTCAGCCTCTATTGATTGACACCAGAGGTGGTGGTGAGGTCCACATTATATTGCTTGTGGGGATGGAAGTCCAGGCTCTGCTGGAGGTCTCCACCAACACCCCGGGGGGGGGGATGAGTAGGGGGAGGGGTTTTATGTTGCTGCTTGGTGGGGATGTAAGTCTGAGTTCCTTACTTGGGCTTCTTTGGTAGTGGTGCTGGTGAACCTTCTTATAGCATCTAGGCTCCCCACTTGTTCACGGCTGGTGTGGCTAAGGTGGAACCATATATTTTTCTGTGGTGTTTTGCTGGAGTCTAAAAGTTTTCTATCTTTTTAAGCTGCCCCATTCCTGATTTTTTTACTAAGAGAGTAGGCTTTTGTTTGTGGCTGCCTTTTTTTTTTTTTCATTTCTTGGCTGTGCCCAATGGCATTTCTGAATTGCTGGCTTCTTCACCTCCAAATCTGAGATATATGTGATGGAAAGCAAACCAAGAAAACTCGCCTTCACCTTATTACTTGGGTCTTAAGTTTCTAGCTGGTCTGCTTTCTTTTCTGTACTTTTCAGAGGTGTAACACACCTTATATGTACTGTCCAGGGCTTTTACCTCTACTTAAGTAAGAAAATGGGGAAAGTTTCCCCAGAAGTGGAAGCCCATGATTCTTTTTTAAAAGGTAATATAAAGCCCTCAAATAAACTCCTTTTATTTTATTTTTTTGAGGACTTGACCTGCACATTTTGCATCTATTAGTAATTAACTAATCCTATTCATAGTACTCTGAATCATTGGTAACATTCAAAATCACTTACATGAGCCACCATCCACAATCTGCTACATATTACAGGCTCCCAACAGTTATCTATATTTTTGACACTATCCATTGAACTGAGACATTCTTTTCTAGTAAAGGAGGACCTGTCTTTAGTCATAGAACTGTATATCCCTAACGGAAACCTCCGATATTCTTAGAGGATGTTGTTTAGCCCTGATGATGTATGTACTATTAAATTGTCAGTCACAACTAGAACATCCAGCACTTACTACTTTTACCTAAATGCTTCCAAAATGTTCTGGAAGTTAATTTGGAAAAAGCACTCAGAATAGCTTCATCCACTCTCAAGTCTTTAATTAATTGATCTTCACAGGTATCAACCAAATGATGTCTCCAGCTTAGAGTTATCTTCTGAGCTCTAAAGCTACAGATCCAACTGGCCACCTGACTGTGTAGCCTGTCTCTTCAAACTCAGTATGACCCAACCTAACCCATGCCAATGCCTTCCCTATCCCACCCATGAAACTTAATCCTTGTCTAATGTTCTCTGTGTAAGGGAATGACTGGTATCATTTAGGCAGTTGAATAAGACAGGAACTGGCAGCATCTTTGACCAATTTTCTCTTTTGACTCATACATATCCAGTGGTGTGCTGTTTGACAACCAGTTCTCCAAAAATAAAATGTATGCATATATATTTAAATTTGTATATATTATATAAATATATAATTATATACTGTATATAATTTTTACATAAACAGATTTTGATATAAAGAACATATAGCACACAATTTACAAATAATAATAAAACATACAGTACTCCTTCTTGTAAATTTTATACAGCCACTTGATTCTCACAGAATGCTCTCATTGTTTTTTGCCAAACTCTTGGATCCATAGCCAACTTGTGGCTGCAACTAACAAATGAGTGTATTTCTGACATGTATATTGGTTGATAGTTTCCTATACATTAAAGAGTAAGACAGGAGTGAAACAACAAAGATGTATGTCAGAATTTCAATTTTTTTGTCAATTATGCAAATGACTTCTTTGCTGAATCAGATAATTCTTTTCACATACTGGAGGAACATTTCCTCAATGTTGTGTGATATTAACAATGAAACGTCTGCAGACATGACACACTTTTTAAATTAATCTGTATTATTAACATTTTAAGTTATCATCTTAGTCTCGAAAATCAACAATATAATAAAACAAGCTCTGGTTTATAGCATTTGACAATTACCAGGGAATAAATACTTGCACTATGACTGATTTCAAGCTACAATGTGACATAACTGAATGTGGAGTTGGAAAGATTTGTGCAGTAACACACCATCAGAAAGTATTTCTCAAGATTATAGGTAATAGTAAAATGTAGGAAAATAATTAGGAATATTTGACTGTTTATTAACTTTGTTTTAACATAGTTTACTTAATTGCAAGTTCATATAATTTAATTTTAATAATGTCTGTGCTTAAAAACCAACTAACAAAATTTTGAAAATTTAACTATTGGCTCTTGTTAACCAGTATAAGCCAGCTCTAGCACACTACTGAAAGTCAGCTCTGATAAATCTAACTAAAAAATCCCTAAATCCTGTTTACTTTTCTCCATTTCTAGCATCATCATTCCAGCCTAAATTGCCATTGCTTTTTCCCTAGACTTTCAATTTGGCCTCTTGTTTTTATATATCTACACTTCAGTCTTCCCAACTTATTCTTCAAACTTCAGCCAGAGTAATTTCTTAAAATGCCAATAGGACCATATTGTCTAATGCATTCATTAATTTAGTCAGCAAATGATTACTTAATTGTATGTCCAAGGCACTGTTTCAGTTGACTAGGATAAATGTAAACAAAGGACAAAAATTCCTGCTCATGGGGAATACATTCTACTGGAGGGATATAGATAATACATAAAACATAATAAATAAATGAAGTATACTGCACAGCAGAAGGTAATGAATAGCTACAAGGCTGGGAAAATGGAAAGTAGGTGAAAAAAAGAGGTGAACAAGAAAGTTACACTATTAAGTTTGGTCCTCAGGATATGCCCCATAGACAAGGCAAGATTTGAGCAAGGTCTTGAAAAAGGTCAGGTTGGATCCTATTGGACTGCATGGGGGAAGAAGCAGCCAGTGGGCATGAGGAGCCAGTGTAAGGAGAGTAGCGTCAGCAAGGGAGATAGGTAAAAAAATTAAGCCAGAAAGCTCACAGAGGACAGAACATAGATGGCCTTGTAGGTCTTCCAAGGACTTCAGCTTTCACTCTGACTGAAGTAGGAAGCCATTGCTGGGCTTGCACAGAGGAATGTTGAACTTTTTAAGCATATAACTCTTGCTTAAAACCCTTCGGCTGCTTCCCTCGCTCTTAAGATAAAGTCTAGTGTTCTTCATGCTGCCTACCAAGTCCCAAATAATGTGACCCTGTGCTACTCATCATCCTTATCTCCCTCTTCTCTCTCTCTCTCTCTCTCTCTCTCTCTCTCTCTCTCTCTCTCTCTGTTTCCCTCTCTCTCTCTCCTCTTATTCCTTCAGGTCAATAAGGTTCTGCATTTTGTCTCAGACAGGACCCTATTCAGGCACTCACAGCTACTTGAACTTGTCTTTCATAATACCATACTAAATGATTGGTTTTGATTTTGTGATTAGTTGCTTATTGTATATGTTGTCTACTGCCACTGCTACTCTCTGCTAGAAAGGAAGCTAGATTTGAGCAGGGATATTTCCTCATTTTTTTCACTGATCTATCTCAAAGAACTAGATCAGTCCTTGGCACATCATAGCCACTCAAATATTTGTTGACTGACCTAATAGATGTCTTATATATTGATATATTCCAACTGTTTAATCCAGCAACTCTCTCATGATATATACTCATATGTGTAATTTTTTTGTTGAATGAATAGGTAATCAAATGCATGGATGGATGAATTGATGAATAAATGCATGAAAAGGAAGGAAGGAAAGTAGGAAAGAAGGAAGAAAGGAAGAAATATTTCTATATTCTCAGTACTGAATCCAAAGTTTAGTTCATGGTAAGCATTCTGTAATTTTTTTTAATGAATAGATGATTGGATGGGTGGATAGATGGATGGATGGATGCATGCATGGATGGATGCATGGATGGATAGATGATTGAATGAGTGCATGAACTAATGAATTAACTAATTGTCTTTAGTAAAGTCAGGAGAGTTTCCATCCTTCAAGAAGAATATCTCTTCTGCCCAGAATAGGTCACTTGATCGGCCTATTAGTTCTCGGCTTGGTTTTCTGCCATGGATATATTTTTGAAGAACATTTTTATTAGCTTTGGAGTCCCTTGCAAGGTCCTCCTGAGTTCTCTTTTGGCTTGCCTGCACCCTTGTTCACACCTGACCTGCCATAGTTTGCGGATCTCCCTGGTTTCCTTACTTGCACCACATTTCCAAGTGTCCCTTTGATCTCTGGCACATACTTTTGCTAGGCTTCCAATAAGGTGTTTTTAAACAGTCTCCAGATTTCCTGTGGCTTATTGACTTTTTAAATGATTTCTTTCATTTGTTTTTCCTAACCAGTGCCTACACTTGTTCTTAGGTTCCCTTTATAAAATTGAGCAACCACATGATATATAAATTTTCTTTCCCAGCCCAGAATGGTCACAGTGTTGTGATCACTCAAAGATACTTTTTCTCCCAGGTCCTGTCCACCATGCAAAGCCAAGTCTAAAATATTTTCCTTCCTTTATAATTCTGAAAGGCATTTTTTAAAGAGTAGGTCATTTATCTCATCCATAAATATAAGTTTATATTTACATCATTAATCTACATGTGAACTGTACATAAGTCAGTCTCCACTAAAGTGTAGAGCCTGCTGTGTATATGTGCTGTAGATGACTGTGTGTGTGTTTGTGTGTGTGTGTAAACACTGTGTAATGAACAGGTACTTTGAAAACCATTTCATTTATTTCTAACTAGGAAAGTCTCTAGACATGACTGCTCTTCTAGCAGAAACCAAAATCTGTTCAAATATAAGTCATAAAATGCTTTTGGCTCCCATCTACAGAAATAAAATGCTAGTTTGTTTCTTTTTTGTCATATTTTCACCTACCAAGACCTGTTTGGAGGTAGAGTTAGACAACCAAGTGGAAATCGGAATCATTTAACATAACAAAAAACTAGCCTTCACTATTTTTTAACCAAGCATTTCATCAGTCAGGAGTTTTCCTACCAAAGATGTTTACTTTCAACCATTTCTTGCTTTATTTGGCTACAATATACGTTCTTTGCTACATTTAATAGTCATGTGCGTGCTACCCAAAGCAGAGATCACAGAGTTTTCATCTGCAGATTTTTACCAGACTAATGTGAACCAATGAACATGTTAGAAATTTGACCCTATATATTCCTTGCAAATATTTTAGCAGACTGGCTGGTCTTCCAAACTTTTCTATGATAAAACACTTACATAGTCAATGTTTATTCAGATTGTAGATTGTGGTGTGAATGTAATAGGTTGTGTTTTAAATTGTGAAAACTGAACATGTACTTTTTTTCCACTTTAAGCTTTTGAATTGGTCAAGTTGTAATGAAGAAGCTTTAAAAATTTAGTGCTGCATTTTCCTCCCATGATATTGACATATGCACATAATTACATTTTTTTTCTTTTTGATACAATTTCATTATTTGTCATGCTGACTATGGTGCACCAATAAAGCCAAAATATCATATTAGAATTCATGACAGTTTTCACATTGTATTATCAATATGTGGAAATAATTGTCTGCTCTGAGATTAAATTACATTATTGTGTATCTTTTTCATGCCCAATAAATAATGATGGATGGCTTTTATTTTCATCACCACCTGCAACCATTTAGCCACCCCTTGATTGTCGAAGATAAAATAATAAAAAGCAAGTGTTATGTTGCAAGCAGAGGAATGTAGTCAAAACGGTTGTATGTTCCTTGTTTCTATTTGCGTTATTTTAGTCCCTAAAGAGCAATGCATTGTGGTCGATAAAAGAGACCAACCTGGGGGAAACATAGCAAACAGTTTACATAAATGAAGAGAGAAACTGGGAAAATAGTTTTTTTCTAGTAGAACAGTAATTATTTCTTGGTGCATGGTTCTTAATCTGAAAATGAGTTTTTTGTTCTGTGTGCAAATCAGTTATGTGCAATTAGAATGCAAAGCAGAGGCACATCTTACTGTTTAGCCTTTTTTAAATAGAAATGAAAACAATCCAGAAATTGTAGCAAAGTTTTAAATGCATGCAAGGTAATTTTGAAATCCAAAGACATAAAGCCATGCATAATAAAAAGGCCACTCTAACCTCATTACATTTTTTGAAATTGGCAATTGGGAAGCTTAATTTTAAAGTTCGAGCTTGCATGTCTGAGAACCTATTAACTATAGTTTGAATGGTCAATTGTATTGTGAACATTTAGGTGTGTTTTGCTTCTACTCCTGTATACAATTCCATTGCCTCATAATTTGGTTTTATCTATGTTCGACCTATTCACGTGTATTTTTAATTGTCCAATGTTATGCTTAAGCTACGTGGATTCATCTTTTTGGTGTTAAAATTACTTTTGGATTAAAATTACAATCTATAAATACACTGAGTCTTCAGGGGGAAAAAATCACCTCTGAGTTTTGTGATACTATTATATTTCATCTCTGAAGAATGTCAAGCTTTTTATAAAATAAATATGCGGTGTTTATAATGGAAACTAGTCATTTGATCATTTCAGTTACAACAGTGAGGTAAGAAAGCAAACTGTAGACACAATCTTTTTTGATATTTAGTTATGAGTCACAGGTTGACTCTTTACAGAACAGTTTCACATGTTTGGCTCTATTATCTTTAAATCAAAAGATGACAATCTTCTCAGACACAGCAGAGACTCAGACCAAAATCCAAATGTAACCCTATCAAATGTCTAGTTAGTGCAGAAAAATGGCTTCAAAAATAGGCCAGTAGTCCATTATCTGACGAACCCCAAGTGAACACTTAGGCTGTGGAGTCTGCCTTTCACTGCGCGTTCAGTTAATGTTCTTCCAGTTGTTTTGATCATTCATTTAAAAAGAGCGGAGGGGCCTCTCCCTTGTTTATGGCTGGTTTGTTATTTGACTACTCATTTCCCTCTGTAGTGAAATGCTATGAATACAATAATAATAAACATAATTGTGTTTGTACCATTACTCACCGCAGATATTACATCTTTACATTTCCTACGAGAATCAAAGAGCAGTGGTGCTCGCCTCCTCACATTTGAGAGAGCCGTGCAGAAATCCCAGGCTTTTCCAGGTTCTGTCAGCCTGGGAGGAATGTGTGCGTTAGCAGCCTTTGAGACAAATTAATTTGCAGTGCATACGTATGTACTTACCCTCTCTTGACAATCAAGATTTTACTTGGCCCAGGAAAACACCTTAGAAGACTAATCCTGCAAAAGAGATTTGCATAAAAATCACCCAGAACTTATAACTCGGACATCTATCTGTGGGTACAAGCTACACGCTCTAAAGGAAGTAATATTCAGCACATGCTACCTAACTCTTCTAATCAGAAGCCCCTGCTAGTCCCCCCTCCCCCCAGTGTTCTGTGGAACCCTAAGATTCCAAGGCTTTAGCCAGATGTACCTAACCCCACACATCCTAGTCTCATTGCCTGGCAAACAGAAAGTTCTAGAATGACATCCTCATGGGACGGTTTTATTATTCTCCTGCATTATCTGTTGTCTGTTCTGATTTTCTTCAGCCAAAGCCTCCCCAACATGACCTACCAGAAAAAAATGAAAATGAAAACATGTTGAATAACTGCACCATAAATACACGAAATGGAAATGCTGAACTAGCTCCATGAAAATAAATCATTCTTAGTGCTGTAATCGTTTGTTTTGCTTTCACACTTTCTATCATCCTAGTGGTTTGCTAGTTCTAATAAGGCTTCCTGAGTCTGTGCTACATATATAAAGACATTTAGAACTTTTTAATTCACATCAAAATTATTAACTTTCTCAGCTTGTGTATTTGCAAGAAAGAGATGTTTGAGAAAAAACAGTCTCTATCCAAGCATGCACTAAAATACTGGAATCTGAAAACTTCCTACCGCTGTTAATAGTTCAGTGCTCTGGGGTAGCAGCCATGACTCTACCCTTCTCAGTAAAACGTTTGGGAGAAGATACTTTCAACTAATAATATTAGTGTTAGCATAATCAAAAAAATAGTATTTTTGAAGCTTTTTTAATACTTTCAACATTTAAAAATTATATACACAATTTTATAATTTTTAGGCAATGTACCTATTCATGCATGTAATTTTTAACAGTCAGGGGAAAAAATCACTTTGTCCAAAATATATGCAATGTTCAAAGCATTACCACCAACAAAGTGATTTGGGATAAAGAGGATTAAAATAAACTTACTAACTGAGCAGTAAATATTTGTCCATTAGATATTCTAAATGTTGAAATTTGTTAGTCATTTGGTTGAACTAATACAGCACAATGAGATTGCTTTCACTTTCCCAGCAGCCGTCTTAACTCATGTTAGTGTTTAACATCTCGTTCTGGGCTCCAGAAAACACTGTTAGAGAAGGAAAAACAGACTCTCTGGCCAGAGTTGTGGAAGAAGGGTGGAACCTTGTGAATTATAAGACTGCGTAAGATGACGGCAATTTTCTTTTGGCAACAAATGCAGTCCTTGGCATTGTTTTGTTTTTTTCTGTTTGTTTTTATTTTTCATGCCCTTCATACATGTGCTTAAGTCACCTACAAAAGGAAAGATTCTTTCTTACTCATCCACAGAGCTCAGATTAATTAGCTAATTATTCCATTTTCTCCTTCAGGTTATGGTACCATGAGTTTCAGAGCTCTGCGATCCTTAAAATGATGTGTCCAAAGGTAATTGACTAGGATCACAGTGTAACTGTGCAAAGGTGAGCTCAGATCATATCTGAATCCATGTGAAGAGAGGTACATATCTGATAAATAACCAAGATGATCATAGATCAGCTTTCATCCTTTGGTGGAATATCTAGTGTTCTCAGTTGACCTCATAGTACTGGGTTGTCAGAAAAGTCATGACACATTTTTGCAACGAATAACATAGAAAAAAATGTCATGAGTTTTCCGACAACCCAATATTATATAAAGCACCTAGAAAATAGCACCTTAAGGGCAACCACTTCTTAGGTGAAACAGTACACTGAACTTACCAAAATGTTTCATTAGTGAGACATTTATTTGGAAACTGTGAAACAAAAATGCAGAAATGACATGAAATTTATGACATCTTCCATTGGATCAGTGGACTTTGCTTAGCAATCATAAGCACTCTAATAACAGACTCTACCTCACCTGTCCAGACCAAGGACAATTTGATAGCTCCTTTATAGCATATTTTAAACTTGTCTGGAAGTTCAGGAATATATCTTTCAGAACGCGTCAGTGCTTCAGAAGCGTGGCTCTCCAAACCAATCAATCTAGTACAACGTTTGTTTTTAGATTTTAAGTTCCTTGTTACTGCTTTGCAAGCAGATGTCTTCAAAGATATAATATGGTGAAGAGATTATGTGATTTTTGGGTGTAGCGATTCTGCCAGTTATAATTAAAAGGGCCAACATCCAAGTTTTGTTTTCTTTATAAACACTGTGGAGTATGTCAGTGGCCAATCTAAAATTACCCACAGAAGAGTGTGTGCTCTCTTCTTTAGCACAAGATAATGAAGATGGTGTGTGAAATGTGCCATGGTTATAATAAGCTGATGGACTTGTGGTCTTATGTGCAAACTTGTCCAAATGTAATTATAAGAGTTTTAAGAGAATTGTTGGTTCCTAAACTGACTAGTCAAGTGACTCAAAAGTCAATATCTCCAAATTGACAGCCTGACTTTGAAGGTCTACAATTGTACCTTAGAAAACAACTACTTGGAATCCATTGTCCTTTCTTACAGGGAAAAGACACATTTCAGAAGCATCTCAATAGAGGCAGCCTATTTAGCATTCTCTATTTATGTTGTTTCTAGAAAGGTAAAGTGTGTCTAAAAACAAAACGCAACAAAGAGCTGAGCGTCCATCTCTTTTTCCTATTAACAGAGGAGAGAGGGCCAGTATGGACCTGCACTGATGTTTGTGGGTTGGGCGGGTAGAATTCCCAGGCTCCACCCCCTGGGGAATCACAAGAGCAAGAGATCAGCTTGGGGCCCAGAGTCAGACAGGGAGCATCTCAAGATGATTAATTAATCACAAGCTTCTACAGCAGTAGTTACATATACAGAGAAGGGAAAAAATCAGTATAAAAGATTCCCAACATCAACACGTAATTCTCTCAGGAATTGGAAGGTAGTCTGAGATTGCCCTTGGTGTGGAAATCTGGGAAAACCAGGGAAAATGAGGAAGTCTTTGCCCTTCATGTGCTGGCCATAATGCTTCAGAGGTTCTGCGGAGAAAGCGAGATGTCATAAGGTCTTCCCAGTAATAAGAGCCAGGGGATTTCAAGGCTTCTCACGGGGAATCCCTTTGCTGGGTGGTATGATGAGTGACTTGTAGTTTCCCAAAGAGGATTGGGTGCAAAGCCACCGATGGCAAAAATTCTCGCTCAAACCAGCCTTGTATTTCGCTGCAAATTTCATTTGCCTTGGATGTTCTCAGTAGCCTAAGGCAAATGTCTCCAGTCGCAAATTTCCCAGATTGAACTACTGGGTAATCTATAATTTTAAAAGAAAAAAATGGCACAAAATTAAAAATAACTAAAACAGCATCTAGTCCCAAAAACTTTTCCATGCTGGACATTCTTTATATTTCCTTTTTTTTCTGGGGCATATGTATAGTGATAAGTGGCACTCATATTATCACATACATTCTTCACGTAAATATAGGTACATGTTCATGTTAAAACCATTCCCCTACAATGTAGCCAGAGTGACCTTCTTTCAGAAGGCGAAAGGCAAATCTAATCATCTAGAATCTGAATGAAGCACCAAATATTTACTCTAGCCGGGTATGGCCCCTGCATTCTCATCTAGGCCCATCTTACACCATTTCCTTTCCTTCTCTCCACCCCATCTACTCTGGCCCTTTTTTATTTTGCCATCTGACTTCCATATGGCAATTGCATATTTGTCCCCTTCAACATGGAATACTACCTGGTGGGTGCCTCTGTAATTAAGGCAAATACTTTTATTTTTGTGTCTGATAGGATCATGATTCTCGGTGTTATGAAAATGATTATGGTTATAATTTTACATTTATATGTATGATCCATTTCCTAATGGCTGCCTCCTGAACTATAAGGTCCATGAGGAAGAGAACCATATCTATTTGGCTCCTTATTATAACCCCTGAACTTATTCCAATGCTGGGAATATAGGCACTCAAATATGCGATGTTGGACAATTAAGTTCGTGAACCTTCCACTGTGCACTTCACATATTTCTGAGGTGATGAAATAAATGTCCAGATACCTTTTGATTATGTTTTCCAATGTTATAAAGGCTATATATTTATATTACATAATGTCTGGTGGCGCTCCTAAGGAACATAGGTGGGGACCTTCCTATTATACTCGCAACACTGCTGCAACAAACAGTCCTAGAATTTCAGCAATTTGACACACAGAAATTGATGTCTCCTTCTGGGCACAATCAAATGTGCATTGGGAGTGTGAGCGTCTCTGCTCTACAGAGCTATACATGGTCCCAGGCCACTTCCTCCTACTGCTCCTTCCTCTGCTCAATCTCAGAGTCCTCCCAGCACTTTGGTGTCTGTCGTCCAACAAGCAAAGAAACAGAAGGATGAAGCCAGGAAGTGGATATATCATGCCTGTCCACTTTCTATTGGACATAATATAGTCACATGATCCCACTTGGTAGCAAGGCAAGCTGGGAGATGTAGCCTTCTTAGTGCTGCATGTAGTTTTATGAAAACCAAACTTGCCAGTGTTACTAAATATTTCAAAAGTTATATTATCAGTGAGGAGATAACAGTGTTCAAAATAAAGCTCTCAAGTAAGGCAACTGATTTGGTGGCATCATGTCTTTGTACATGGTTTGGTACTGTTTTTCTACTGCAGAGATTCTCAAAAAAAGTACATTTTGAAAATGAACTTCGAAGAATCAGCTGGAGGGTATACACATTTTCATAATCACTTTGGGATTTTTCATTTTTGTATTGTACTAGTTAATATGCCAAAATGAAAATAGCATTCCACAAAATGGAAGTTATACTATAAAGTTGTAATTGGTATTCTCTATTGCTGAATTTCAGTGGAATCTCAAACAGAGTGATGGAACCATGGAAGTAGTGTGCTCTCCTTGAATGTTTCCCTAAGATTCTGTCAAATAGATCAGGACAACAGGATGCATGCAGGGTTCACTTTTTAAGCAGCAGGCAAAAAAGGCCCTGGAAGATAAATCAGCTGAAAGAGAACAGGCACAATAACTGACTGGCAGTATTGTAAAGACAACTTTTTAAGCTTGACATTGAAGATATTCCTGAAGACTAATTCATCTGGGAGAAAAGATACTTGCTCACTGGAACTGCCGAATTTAGTGCTCAGTGCTCCTCTACATAATGCATCTACACGAGAACGTTTTTCTCTTTCATTTTAAGTTTTACCTTTGAGAAAATGTGTAACATGGACCTGTGTTATTCTCTGACACACAAAGCAGACATTAAATTGGATTTCTGATTAAGTGACGGAAGCAGAGTAAGGTTAAACACCAAGGTAATCCTATGAAATTGATTTAATCATTTGTTTATCATGGCAAGCTTTGCCATAGAGAAGTACTTGCCAACTTTGTACTTGTATGTTTGCTAATAAGCAATTCATTGAATATCTTTTATTATCTTTGCTTTTTCCCATTTATTGAGGTGGAACAGAGAGGTATGTAGTCTCCTTCTTGGTCAGTATTTCCATCTCAATCTCTCTCACCCTTTTTTTGTCTCACTTCTTAGACAACAAAAGGTGATATCTGAACTTACTCCCATATTTCACTGAATGGAAGATGCTGTCAATAATAAGATGTGCCATTTTTTATCACTAAGAAAGAGAAAACAGTGCTGTATAAACTATAATATAATGCTATCTTATCACCTAGAATTTTTATTCTATACTTACCAAAAGAACAGTTTTAGACTTAGACACATTTTTATCTTATTTCACACTTGTACAAACATAAAAAGTAAAACATAAGTAAAATAAATTGGTTAAAATCTTCCTAAAATTTCTGCATATTTATATTCCAAATCTTCTGAATTCATTTTTGACACAGTTGTTGATGTTTGTGTTTTTCTGTATACTCTCACGTTCTGTGTCCTCGTGAACATTAGCAGGCTTAAAAAAATGTTCCACTATTATTCCTGAGACTTTCTCCTAAACTTCTGACTTTCTCATGCAGCAAGTTTTCATGAGCAAGCACAGCTGATGATAACTGTCACATCCACTGCATGGTCAGCAGTGATATTAAAATGATCTTCATGAAGATGTGAAAAAGTACATAAAAAATATGTTAAATACTATTTATTTTTTAAGGTGTATGTGCAAACATAACCCAACAGCATATCTCAATTCTCTCTTATTGTCTAGTGTTTTCAAAATATAAACTGTAACTAACATTACATATCCTTTCCTTATTTGTTTAGTCCTTTATAGTAATATAGGTGTTTAATTGTAAAGGACACATCTTTGGAATTTACACCTTTCCTTCTTAGTATAAACTCTTCAAATTATGATTGCAATGAAGTTCTTATTCACTGTATTAATCGTAATTCACAAATTATTTTTACAGAAACAGTAAATTTTCCATGAAATTCATATTAAAATCTTTGTTTCTCTTTACTCAAACTTTTTAAGTTCAAACTTTAACTCTCTAGCCTCTCAAAGTCAATGACAATTCAATGTAGGCATTGCTTAGATGTTGCATTATTGTATTCCTGACGAGCTGTGGATAAAAGAAGTGTTCTTAAATAGAATCATATTTTCTACCATTTTAGATTTTTACTTCGGAGTTGGCTTTCTTAATTTGTGATAGATCTTAACACTCTACTCTCTTTCCAAAAGGGGTCTTTATCTCCTCCACTCTTGCCCACCTCCCTTTAAATAGATAAATTATGCACACTTCAGTGTTTAAATTAAGCTCCTTAAAAATGCTTTTGTGAATCTTAAACTGTGTATATTGTGCATAATAAACCCAATGATTATCTGGTTTAGATTTATTTTGTTTTACGGGCTGGCTTACATTGGGGACATTTGGGTTTCCTTTTATGAGTTAACACCCCTAAACATGTTCTGTGAACACCATAACTCTAAAAACTTTGCCATGAAAGCAAAAATTTTCTTATCAACTCCATTATTTTTTCATTTGTTTTTTCCTATGTGTTTGTGTTTTAAAACACATTTCCAAGGTAGTGACTATGTGAGTGTTAGAAATACAACTAGACAGATGTACTGACCACAGTTACCAAGTGAGCAGTTTCCTTGGTGATGGTCAACTGTCATCAAAGCAGCCCATGTTCTCTTTCCTTCTCACGTGACTTGCTTTCACATGCTGCCAAATTTGGGTAGTAGAGGAAGCCTCCACACACCCCCACCCATCCAACACACCACCGGTTTTCATGAAGCAGGCAAGTAAGAGCAGGTGGTAAACTGTGATGTTCTTTGAGAAGTTTATGAGGCCCAAGCCACAATTCACCATGAAGGATTCTGGTTTTTCCAACTTTCATTTTCAACCCAGAACTTACTCCAGTCATCTGACAGGGATACAAAAATATACCAGTCAATGTCCAATGTCAAAGCTGCAAGAGATCCAATAAAAAGAGAAAACTCCTTTGCAGAGTAAATCTTTCCTAGTGGTTAAAGGGAGAGCTATGAAGAATCAGGCATTTTCTTAACCATGACTTGCAGTCAAACTACATTGCCTCTCTGCAATGTTTCTACAAGTCGTGAATGAGAATATTAATACTTGTTAAAGTATTTGATCCTCTACTAAAAATCTATGATTAAGATTCTTGATTTTTTTTATCTTAAGAAAGGTTAGAAAAAAATAGTTATAGTCTTGAACCTTGAAATATTTAGTAACATGTAAAAATTAAAATAGAATATTATTTTCCCAAACATGGTATACAATATAGATGGCCCGTGAGTACAGTTGGCCTTGAAAAACACAGGTTTCAGCTGCGTGGGTCCAGTTATGAGTGGATTTTTCAGTAAATATCTGTACTGTCTTCTATCCGCAGTTAAGAATACATGGATGTGGAGGGCCAAGTGTATGCATTGATCTACACAGTTTTATATTTTATATAAGGGAATCAACTATCCCTGGAGTTTGGTATCCTCAGGGGTTCTTGGAACCACCCCCCACAGATACTGAAGGACAAGTTAAGTTTTGGGATAGTCAGAATTTGTATGTGGATTTTCTGTTGCATGGGGGTGGGAGCCCATGTTGGTTAAGGGTCAACTATTTGACAAAACTGAGGCCTCTGTGGTAAATGTCTCATGTGTGCTATATTATTTTCTCTTCACAATAACTGGCTGGTAGGCACTACTAATATTCCTAATGAAACAGAGGCTTTGAGAGATAAAAACAGTTTACCAAAGTTCTACAACTAGTAAGTAGTATGAGGATTTGGACTCCAAGTAAATGACGCTTTTTTCCTTAGTATACATTTCATTTTAAAAAGTTAAATATAAAACTCTTCTCTGCCTTTCAGAGAGAATCTAATAGAATTTCTTAATTTGGCAATTGGGCACTAAGTATTAAATATTTACACTATTTTTTTTCGTGCTAAAAATGAATACCACCTAACTAAGGCCCCATTGCAACTCCATCTTTAACAGCTACATTGTAGTTTGGAGGTTGCTGTTGTGTTTTGTTTTTTAGGGGTTTTTTTTGGTTTGTTTTTAAGTGACACAATATGATTGATATAATCTGGCATGATTCATTATGATGTCAAGCATCAGCAGAACATTTTGAAAAAATATTCATCAAAATCTATTACTGTAGAAATTGCCACTTGCAGATTCTTTTTCTGGTTAATTTCCTGGGTGGTGAAACAACACCTTGTTGACGTCAAAGAGCACATTTTTAGAAAGTGTATTTCTTAAAATAGGTGTTCCTGAAGTCCTCACGTTGCCTTACGTTTGTCACTAAGCATCTAAGAAATGTCAAGCAAAATCTCAAAGACTTGTCTTCCTCTTCCCCACTATCTTTGACTAAAAGAAATACAGTGTTATGACTCGTGCTCCTGCCTTGATACCACTTCTTACTATCAGGGATGAGAATCATTTACTCAGGTTGGCTGCAGCTTAATCAGATGATAAAGCAAAGCAAAGAACAATATCAGGGGCTCTCCAGGCTGTTCATTGCTTACTTGGGGCAGATATTTGTCACATAAAGTTCAAGGTCACAAAGCATAAGCCTATTGCCTTTTTTTCCTCTCTAGCAGACAGAGATATTCATAGACTAGCTTCATTGTCCATGATGTGATGGACAGTGACCCTGATAGGGGTCAGCCAAAGACCTGTTTACAAACATTCCAAAACTGATCATTCTGAAAGCCACAAATCACCCAAGGCATGATTCCTCACCTGGCTTATGGTTTGGAGTCCTTCTTACAGGCAAAATGGAGGACATGCTCTAAGTCAAGAAATAGTCTAAGCAAGTACATATCACAAGTATATTATTAGATTAAACAATGTTTTAGTTTCAATATAAAACTTTCATTTTGCATATTAAAACTTTTAAAAATCTTCCCTCAAAAGCTAATATTCACAATATCTGCTTAAGCAGATTCAGTAATTACTGTATTATGCTGCATGTTAGCCAGTATTCAAATGCCTTTTCAACTGGTTTTGAAATATTTGATGTTTTGCTAACTTCTTAGATTTCAATCCTATTAGTCAGGAATTGTTCTTTCCTTTACCCTTGACATACAGTTAATTATTAAAATGTTATAATTTTTAAAAGATTTGAGCAAAGTTGCTGTTTAAAGATACATCAAAAAAATATGAAAACAATTTTAAAGAAAGGTCCTTTGAAGGAGCTTCACAATTAATTTTCAAAAACTGTTTTAGCATAAATTCTCTCCTGCCTCAATTTTATCTTCACTACTAAAGTATACAACTCATGTTTGCCATGACTATCTTTTTGGCTTGCTCTTTCTCCCATTTTCATATGTGTTTTGGGTGTGGCATAAGACAAAAGCACTCACACAAAAAAAATGTTTGCTGAGCCCATACTAGGTGCCAATCACTGCTCCAGTGAAGACACAAAGCCCTCCCCCCCATAGTGCTTACATTCTATGGGGAAGATAAGCAGTAACCAAATACATAAGTAAATATACAATGAGTCAGATGTGAAGAGTGCTAAGAAGAAAAAGTTAGGAGATACAGCTCTTCCGGTAAGATGGTGGAATAGACAGACGCTGTGCCAACTGCCTCCCAGGATCACACCAAAATTACAAATAATTTTTATAAGATATTCAACCTCGGAAGTTCCCTGGACACTAGATGAGCAGAACCTCTAAATGAAGGACTTAAAGAGGAGGTCACGTAGAGTCTGGTAAGAGGGGCGGAGACAAGAGAGGGCGAACCCCGTGAGGGACACCTCAGTGGTGGGGAGGCTTCTCCGGTTGGGGGAGAGACCCTCCAGCCCACACCATGCTCACCAGCCCAGAGTTAGTTTGCCGGGAAGAGTTCTACGATAGCTGGAAGGAGAAAATAGTGAGGACTCTCTTTGCTCAACTCGGTGAGGCTGGGGGCGGCTGGAGAAACAGTGGAGCTGGCAAACCGACTCGCTCACTATTGAGCACTCACCCGGTTCCTGGTGGAGAGAGTGGCTGTGTGAGCGGGGCCCAGGAGGACTTCTGCAGGAAGGACTGAACTGAGTGCCTTTGGTGAGGGAGCTGGAGGTTTTGGGGACTATTGTTCCCTTGGTGTGGAGCTTGCACACGAGTAGTGCATAGGAGGGCACCATTTTTTCAGGGCTGGACCCTCCCACAGAGGCTCAGGTCCAGGACCGCATTGGTCTGCTGGAACTGGCACAGGAGTGTGTGTGTGTGTGTGTGTGTGTGTGTGTGTGTGTGTGTGGGCGCGCGCGCGCACATGCAGCCTTGGATCCCCACCCTCCACACTGCTTGTGCTGCGTAGCCAGGGAAACACCTCGCAGGCACGCTCCAACTCCAACAGACTGCTTTTTGAGACCCAGGGAGTACGCACCTCGCCTTAGGTCCCCGATTTCCGCACTGCACGTGCAGAGTTGCCTGGGTGGAGATTGGCTGTCGGGCTGCTCTGCCTGATCTTCGAGTGGCTGATTGGGACAGGCTGAGACTGGGAGTTTTCCTGGGAGTGTAGGGCCACGAGCTGCGCACCTGCATGATTGGGCCAGGGCTTTCCAGGCAAGTTTGTGTGGGTTGGCTGCTGATGCAGGAGTGCATGCTGCTCTGACTTGGTGGGGGCCACTGACCACATCCTGTGGTGCCTTGAGGGCCTGCCCCGCCCACCTAGAGCTGTGTTGCCAGGGGCACCCTGAACCCTTGGTCCATGGTCCCTACCTCCAGAGGCCACAGAGGGTTTTTTGCAGAAGCAGACAGCTCGCAACAACCTGTGAGGATTTTCAGTGTTGACCACGGTTCCAGAGCACACAACAACTAATTGTGGGAAGCTTACTTCAAGTCTAGAGGGAGGTCGGCACATGACACACTGAGCCCTTCCCCTCAACAGCTGGTGCTGAGTTGCCCAGAGTGTCTCTATTGCTGAGCAAGTGGTCTGCAGATTAAAGAGGGCGGAGAACCCCTTCCCCCCCCCTTTTTTTCTTTTTCCTTTTCTTTTTCTCTTTTTTTCTTTTTTCTTTTTCTTTCTTTTTTTTATCTTTTTTTTCTTTCTAGGTGATCTAATACATCGAAG
>NW_017731508.1:1763788-1764727 GCF_001890085.2 Hipposideros armiger | reverse complement strand
AGGATACAAAATTAACATTCAGAAATCAGTTGCATTTGTATACACCAATAATAAACTATCAGAAGAAGAAATCAGGAAATCAATCCCATTTACAATTACTTCTAAAAGAATAAAATACCAAGGAATAAATTTAACCAAAGAAGTAAAAGACATGTACTCAGAGAATTATAAGACGTTGAAGAGAGAAATCAAAGAAGATACAAATAAATGGAAATACATACCATGTTCATGGATAAGAAGAATTAATATAGTTAAAAGGCAATATATAGATTCAATGCAATTCCTATCAAACTACCAAGAACATTTTTTCTCAGAAATAGAACATGTAATCCAAAAAATTTATATGGAGCCATAAAAGACCCCGAATAGCCAAAGCAATCTTGAGAAATAAGAACAAAGTGGGAGGTATCATGCTAACCCAACATCAAATCATACTACAAGGCTACAGTAATCAAAACAGTATGGTACTGGCATAAAAATAGACACATAGATTAATGGAACAGAATAGAGGGCCCAGAAATAAACCCATCCATATATGGTCATTTAATCTATGACAATGGAAGCAAGAATTTACACTGGAGTAAAGGTAGTCTATTTAATAAATGGTGCTGGGAAAATTGAACTGACACATGCAAAAAAAATGAAAATGGACCACCTACTTACACTATATACAAGAACGAATTCAAAATGCATTGAAGACTTAAATGTAAGACCTGAAACCATGAAACTCCTAGAAGAAAAAATAGGGAGTAAATTTGCAGACATTACCTTGAGTAATATTTTTACTGAGATATCCCCTCAGGCAAGGGAAATAAAAGAACAAATTAACATATGGGATTACATCAAACTTAAAAGTTTTTTCACAGCAAAGGAAATCATGAAGAAAACAAAAAGGCAGCCTACTGAATGGGAGAAGATATTTGTCAATGATATATCTGA
>NW_017731508.1:1738795-1761528 GCF_001890085.2 Hipposideros armiger | reverse complement strand
GGAAGAGCGCAATGATGGTGCCAACTTGGGCCAGTGAAGCAACGTCCTCCAAAACTAGACTGAAGAACAAAAAATGACAGCAACTTGTCTGTTCCCCTTCCCCCAATTCCCCAGCACTGTTCCCATCCCCCCAATTCCCCAATTAAAAAAAATTTTTTTAATTAAAAATATTTTTAAAAAGTATTCAAACTGAAGCCAAGGGCAGGGGAAGGCTGAAAAATTAAATACATGTAGAGAGCATCAGTATATTACAGGAAAATACCAAATGGTCTAATTATATAATTGGAGTCCTGAAAGGAAAATAAAGAATAGAGCAGGAAAAATTTTGAAGAAACGATGTTGGGAAACCTTTTTTTTAAAGGTGCTGTTTTACTGGGGCTATCATTTTCAGTTATATATTTTAAGAGATGCTGGCTAGTGGGAGAAAGAGAATATAAACAGAATATAAAAATTGGAAGTTTCATTGTAATTATATGGAGGGCATGTTTTATAAACACAGAAAATATAACAAGTAGTTTTACCTGAGTTTAGAAAAAAATATGCAGGTGAAAAAGAGGATGAGTATTCTAGGTGAATGGAAAGGCTTCTTGTGAGAGTAAAATATAAAATGAGCTTCTAAGGAAAAATGAAAAAATTCCATATGAGAGGAGGGCAGGATGCATTTTAAAAAAGTATAGCAGGTTAATTTGGGGATGGCTTTATATCCAAAATAAGGATTTTGAATTCCATTCGATTTTTTTTTCCCCCAAGGAGTAGGAGAGTGGAGTAGAGAGGAAATAGGTGAGGTATGGAGTTTTCAGAAAGTTTTGTCTGTCAGTTATGTGGAGAATGAACTGGTATGAGGTAATTGATTACAAGGAACCAATTAGAAAGCTGTTAAAATAATTTAAGGAGAGTGGCAAGAAAAATAAATGTAAAAGCTGTCTGCAGAATTTCACTCAGAGGAGAGAACCATCTAGTGATGGTTAATTTCATGCAACAACTTGACTGAACCAAGGGTGTCTAGATATTTGGTCAAACATTACTCTGGGTCCACCCATGAGGGTAATTCTGGATGAGAGCAACATGTAAATCAGTAGACTGAGTAGAGCAGACTGTGCTCCCTCATGTGAGTGGCCCTCACATAATAGCTGAAAGACTAAATAGAAGAAAAGGGCGGAGCCTTGCACAAGTCGGAAGGAATTCCTCCTGCTGATCACCTTGCCGTGGGACCATGGTCTTTTCCTGCCTTCAGACTCAAACTGAAGCATCAGCGATTCTTGGGTGCTGAACTTGCTGGCTTTTGGACTGGAGCTTACACTGTTCCATCCTCACCCTCACTCCCCACCACACACCCTAAACCCCCCACACACCCTCAAGCCTCCAGATTCAGAGTGGAACCACACAACGACAATCGGGGACCTTCTGCTTGCCCAGTGCAGATCCCGGGACTTCTCAGCCTCCACTATTGCAGGAGCCAATTGCTTATAATAAATCTCTTTCTATAAATATAGACATCCTACCAGTTCTGTTTCTCTGGAGAACCCTGACTGTACTTGTCTCTTTAGCTTGTGACCGCTTTTGTTTGAGGATGATATCCCTGAGCATATGGCTGGGAGGAAGAGGAGAGAGACAAAGCTATAACTCAACTTGTCTAACTTACCAATAAACAGGAATTTGGGGGTGAAAGTGAGGAAAGATGAGAACAAGCCAGAGAGGGGGGGAAACCCCCATAACATGATGGGTCTATTTGAGTGAGTTTACGGTCATGATGGGGAATAAACAGTGAACCCTGACAACGGCTCAAACCTGCTGTGGATACAAGGTCCACAGGATATTGGAAAAGCAGCTTCTGGCACCCGAGAAGCCTACAAAGCAGCACCCCTTGGGAAAACCCACATTTCACTTGAAGGAGAAAGGAGGAAGGATTCTTTAAAGAGAATTGATGACATAGAGCTGGGCCTCATTGGAATGTCCCAACTCAGCCCTGTAATCATCCCTCCTCCCAGACGTTCCCACAGGAGTTTTATAGACGGGGAACAGTAACCCAATGAGAAGACTTCGCCATTGTTATGCTGGCTGGGCTTCTGCCTAAGTGCCTGCTATGGTTTGAATGTTTGTGTCCCTATAAAATTCATGTGTTGAAACCCTAAAGCCCATTACGATAGTGTTAGGAGATAGGGCCTTTGGGAGGTGCTAGGTCATAAGGGCAGAGCCCTCATGAATGGGGTCAGTGTTTGGAGAGACCTCCCAGAGCCTTCTCTCTTCAACCAGCCAGGACACAGTGAGACAACACCAGCTGTGAACCAGGACGAGCTCTCACCAGAGCCTGGCCTCGCTGGCACCTGGATCTTGGGCTTCCAGCCTCCAGAACTGTGAGAAATAAATGTCTGTTGTTTATAAGCTCCCATTCTGTGACATTTTATTATAGGAGCCGGAATGGACTAAAACAGTGCCTCTCGTGCAGAGCTTTGGTAAAGGAACACATGAACATGGAGCTTCCCCCCACGTCATGAACAAGGTCTCCCCTTTCTGCACAAGTGAATCCAGATCTTGGTAATCTGTCTCTTATGAATGAATATTACTGGGAAATCCCAAGCAAAACCCGACACATGTTAAACACGGCCTTGTTACAGAACCAGAAGTATGACTCATACTGAGGAATATGGTGCAATCAATATCCTAGATTCTGCCCAGAGTGCCAAGCCCTCCTTCCTGGGCTTGGTTAGGGCACAGAAGCTGGGGGGTGGGGGAGGGGGGGTTGAGAGGGGGAGTAGGAGGGGAGGTGAAATGCTAAAAGGGAAGTGGGGAGAAGGGTCCAAAGACCACCTCTTCCCACATGCTTGAAATGAGCTTGTTTATGACTGAGGAGTGGTGTTTTAATCATTTTTTCTGGACGATTCTATGTTTCAAAGAAGGGTCTATGTGCCACTGGAGGCAGGAGTGTAGAGCAATGGGGTGCAGAGTGAACAAGGAGCTGATATTTCTTGTGAGTCCCCTCCATCTCAAAGAGCACTCCCCTTTTCATTTGGCTTAGGTATTGGTCTTCCAGTAACATTTCCTGTGAAGAAAGAACTCTGCAGCTAAATCTTCGTTTAAAGCTCTGTGATGAGAGATTGTGCAGCTTGGTCAATAACAGCACGTAAGGAATTACCGTGGGACTATAGGAAAGAAAAGGAGTTTGATTCTGGGGTTGACATGGAGGTATCCAGGGTCTAAAAGAGGCAGAGCTTTGTCAAATGCAGACGGGTTGGGATAGGATGCAATGATAATAACAGCAATAGTGGATCTTCATTGAGTCCTTATCATGTGCCAGGCACTACTCTAAATACTTTACGCACATTAATTTATTTAATCCTCATAACAATCCTGAGTAATATGGCGAGTTCAATTGTATCCACCAAAAAAATAGTTCAAGTCCTAACCCCTAGTAACTGTGAATGTGACCTTATTTGGAAATAGGGTCATTTCAGATATAATCAAGTTAAGATGAGGTCATACTGGATTAGGATGGTGTCCTTATATAATGAGAGATGCAGAGACTCACTCACACACACACACACACACACACGCACGAACACGCACACACATGCGCACGCACTGCATTGTGTGAAGATGGAGGTAGATTGGAGTGATTGGAGTGATGACAAACCAAGGACTGCCAAGGATTGCCCTCAATCACCAAGCTAGGCAGAGGAAAGGAAGGCTTCTTCCCTGGGGCCTTCCGAGGAATCATGGCTCTGCAGATGCCTTGATTTTAGACTTCTAGCCTCCAGAACTGTGAGAGAATAACTTCCTGCTGTTTTAAGCCGCCCAGTTTGTGGTATTTTGTTACAGCAGCCATAGGAAACTAATACAGCAGAAGTATTGGCCTGAACCATACAAAATCACTCTTTTACTAAATATAGATGAATGTCAAGTCATTTTATATATTGTAGCCTATTATAACTTTTTAGAAATAAAGTAAGGTACAGACATGGAATTCACTTGTCCAAGGTCATCTAGCTACAGAGTGATAACAGCCAGAATTATAATTCACAATTTGGCTTCAGAGCCCATGCTTTTGATCACTTTGACTCAACAATTAGGTAGAACTCCAGAGTATAAATAAGTGATAAATATGGGAAGATTTTTGTTTTGTTTTCAATTTTTAGATTAATTTAGTTTTGCTCCACTTTGTTTTTTCTTGTACTATCATCCCTGAGTAGCAGGGACCTGTTTCCATCTAGAACAGATGAAACAGGTGTTGGTTGATACAAGACAAGGCAAGCAGATGATGTAAGAGCCCTGGCCTCCTTGCCTGTGGCATCACAACTATTTCTAGTCCTGTTCTGGTTTTCTCCTCTGAGTGCAGAAGCCTGGTGTAAGCCCCTTTTCTAAGTGCATTTGAAATTGAAATTATTCATTCCCCAGGAGGCCCAATCCAGCAAATGTCTACCACAAGGATATAAATGAAGGTTTACATTTAAATTTTGTACGTGAGGCATAGTTGAAAAATAATTCATTGCTTCCTGGATCTGGATAGTCCTGACCAAGTCATGTCCCTTGAGTCGCTATATTGTGTACTTTAGTCAGCCAACATTAATTGGTTACCGGTGAGCATCTGTGCCCCTCCCCTGCTCCAGCATTTTTAAAAAGGTCCCACTGAAGTCATCTGTATATTTTAGAGCAGTTAATGTGCCCCAATGGACCTACAGCAAAAGATGCATTTTGAAATATCTAATGAGTAAATGGGGCATTTAGTAAGATACAGTCTAATTACTTTAGGTCTTTGTAAAATATTAATTTAAGGCAACTGCAGCATTAAGGAGTAACTTTGCCATGTGTTGCTCAGTGATTTAGCTCCACGACTGCCATTAATATCAATAGAAGTCTTGCAGCTCACTTACCACCCATTGCTTTGGAAATGTACCCCTAAGGTATAGAAATCAGCTACTATAATTTTTTTTTCAATTAAAATTCTAAGAGGGGTCGCCTGAATTGGCTTGGAATGCCAACTCTGAGCAGCAGAGCCCGGGTTCGGATCCCACATGAGGGCCAGTGGCGCTGCGCCCTCTACAGCTAAGATGGTGAACAGCAGCTCCACTTGGAGCTGGGCTGCTGTGAGTCACCGGCGATGGCATAGGCTCCAGTGTGGCTGGCCGGCAGCTGGCGTGAGCTTTCATGAGCTGCCGTGAGCCGCTGTGAGCAGCCGTGAGTGGCCATCCAATGGCCGGCGAGAGATTGCCTCACCTGGGAAGAGCACAATGATAATACCAACATGGGCCAGTGAAGCAACTTCCTCCACAACTAGACTTAAGAACAAAAGAACAGCAACTTGTCTGTTCCCCTTCCCCGATTCCCCCAACACTGTTCCCCTCCCCCAGTTCCCCAATAAAATCTTTTAAAAAAAAATTCTAAGAGGAAGTGCGGCATTTGGTTTTTGTACACTAGGGTATCACCTTCACTGATGGGGCCATGGCCTTGGGGGCTGATGTTCACAAGTTTGCATTTCTTGTTGTGACATTGGTAATGATGAAGTTCTGGTATAAATGCTACTTCAAATTCTAGAATATACCTGTAAGATAAAACTAATTCCAGGCAACAGGAGAGCATGCTTTGCCTAGGAATTAAAATACCTTTCCAAGAAAACACACTGTGAATACTCCATTCCATATTTGCTTGTGCATTTTCCTAAAGATGGTACATGTTAGCCTGGCTGGTTTGGTGCCAATGGACAGGAACTAACTGGTGGTTTTGTGTACCATTCTAAAATGTCTGAGAGCTTTTGAAACACCTACCCATGGCTGATTTGTCTCATATTACTTTATTAGCCTCGTTAATGAGTTCTCCAAATTTGATGAAGAAAATATTCTGGGAAATAAGTAGTCATCTTTTGCTCCCTACCCTTGCACCATCTAAATTCTCAGCTCTGGACAGGAGGAGTGGTCATGGTGTCATGGTGTCATGGAGTCCAAAGAGAAGCTGTTGGAATGGGAAGCGCTGTGGAAACGTAAAGATGAACTGTGCTCTGGTGGTTCCATGGGGGAACCTCTGACATGGAGGTGGCTGGGGAATAAGAAGCTTAGTTAACAGGACAAGTCCCAACCTCCCAGAAAATCGAAGTGGCTTTCCTCCTGGTGTTTGCAGCGAAAGTTTTCAGAAACAGCTTCATTGATTATTTAGCATGGAGACAACATATATTATGTAAGAGAACATGCAGCAAACACGTAGTTTTGGAAACCATCCAAGATGGTCCCATGTCATGCATGGATTTATTTACAGCCATGCCACATACCTCCGTGTCTAACTTCGCTCAATTCTCTTCTTCGAAAGTCCCTGGTATCTTTAGTTTCTGGATCCCTTTGCAAATTGCAAGAGCTAATTTAATTTAGGGGCGGGAAGGCTAAGACTCTGCTTCCTTTCAACTCCAGCAAATATTTCATTGTTTGTAATGCCTCTTAATACGCTAAACAATATTTATGCCGCATTCTACAACATTTTATAACTTTCTTCTAATTGCCTTAGCAGTCTTTAAAACCAGAGCTTAGCACTTCGATAATAAGCATATTAATTTGTCTAACGTTTAAGTTCTTACAAAGGAAGAGACAAGCATTAATTTTGTTTAGTTAAAACAAGCTTTGCTTTTGAACAGCAGGTGGTAATTGAAACAAAACAAGGACTCATTAGAGGAGCGTCTGGTGGCTCATGATACAAACAGAGCACACTAGAAAACCCAAACACAAGAGCCCTGAAATAAAGTGGTCATCATCTAATTAACAGAACATGTTTTAATTACTGAGCAAACCATGCAGCGCCGTGTGTCAATTTAACTGATGTGCTAAGTGCCAGTTTACAATCTCAGAAACAGACAAATAATTGGAATCTAATTACATGCAGGTCTATTGCACACCAGCGCCTCCAGCCCATCTTAATAAACAAGTTTTTACATCAAACCATGAATAGCAAATACAGCCGTGCTGTTAATTGCTACATTGTGATATTGGGACTTTGCCAGCTCTGACTATTAAAATAAGCTCTTGTGTGGATTGCAGTTTCTCTGCTACGCTTTAATTAGAATCAAATGAGAGGCAGAGATCAGGCCGTATTACTGCAATTCAATATATGTAAATAAGATAACTGGCTAATCTTTTTATTTTATTTCTGAGCCTCCATGCAATAGGCGGTTTAGTTATGGTAATAGGTTATCACTTTGCAAATGAAGTAGACTTGCGCTGTGAGATGAATCGAGAAACGTGCAGTCTTCACTAGAATCTAACTATTCCCCATCATCACACGTGGGAGCTGGAGAACTTTCCTGCCCGAGATATATGGTGCTATATTTTTAATGGCCATATTGGCCTAGTTTTTCAGTGATAGCTTTTGATGTTGTATTTCACGTGCCTAAATAAACGTGTGATCCATAACATGCTATTTACAATGCTCAGACAGATATTTTAAGATAAACTCTTTTAATGGAGAATCATTTGTTTGAGTACTTGAAAGGTTGCAGGGAAGGTCTACATAAATACTGTATAATGCAAATTTTAAATTAAGACCAAGGCACAGATAACGCTCATATTTCATACTGTATATAAATGTGCTGCTTGTCAGAGAACTAATCAGGGATTCAGAAATACCGAGTATGAAAATGAAATCTCTGGTAGGGACACTGAAGGGCCATTTTTCTGTATTTTCCAAATAGGGAAGAAGATGGTATAGCTATTGTTGAAAAATTACCAAATAATGATCTCCTGGGAAGATCTCCTTATGTTTCATTAGAATTGTAATTAGAAATGGCCGTGACCTTGGGAAACCTGCTTCAGGAACAAGCTCTCCTCTCTTTTGTTGAAGAAAAACCTCTAAGTTTCCCCTACTCATGGGCCTGAGGCAATGCTAACTGAACTCACAGAAAGAACAGTAATAAAGCATTTAAAATGCCCTTCTCTACTGCAATAAACTGAAACAAGCAAATACAGAATGGATTATCATCCACTTAATTTTAGCTACAGTTTGTCATTGTGAATTAAAACCACCCAGAGCCTTCTTTCTTGGGGGTATTTTGTGCCATTTCCTAGATCAAGCCAGTTTTAAAAACTATCTTCTGATGAATATGGGGGTGCTTTTAAAGTATCTAGAAACTCCCAAAACTTTCAGGACAACCCTAAGCCAGTTTCAACTTCTGCCTTGAAGTAAGCAAGCCAAGCCACTCGTTGGCTTGAGCTGAAGTCAACCTCAAACAATACTCTGCAAACTTGGCGCAGGCCCTTGCCCATTTAAATTTCCATCACACCATTGTTGAAGGCTCATGCCTTTCACAGGGCTCGCCTGGTGGACGTGTTCCAATTCCCAGAAGGGAGCAAGTGCACCACACAAAACACTGGAAGAGCCCACATGTTTCCAACACCTCATCGGACACTTCAGTGCAAGGGTGAAAACATTCCTGGTACTCATGTTGTTGGCGAAACCACAAAGGATTTCAGGCTGGTACCTCATCCATCTCGGTTCAGAAATGAAATGGAGCCTCCTGGTCAATTGTCAAAAAAACAAAAAACAACTCCACATATCTCCTGGTTTTCTCCTGTCCTTTCTGTCTCCTGCAAAACCATGCCAACCCCGCGAACAGTATATTATCAAAATGTTTAAAATGCAAAGTAAAACGTGTATAAAAAATGCACAGGGGCTGGAAAAAGAATGTAATAAGGTTAAATTTTACAAGCATAATTCCATATGTTGAAAGCATCTTGTAGTTATGTCAAACACAGATGAAGCTATAAATTACCCCAGGATCAAAAGTGTCAAGTTTCAGGTTAATGCTGAATATATATATACACAGCTTCAGAATTCTTATTAAAATATGAAAACATGCTAAACATAGGAAAGCTAACAACTGTACCAAAAGTAAGACAAAGTGTTACTAATGTCTGCCAACTGGTATTACTCACCAGGGCAATCAATCACATATGAGTAAACCTCGATGGCAGGCAACCAGGAAAGCCGAAACCCACCTCTCCCATGGTTGTCTTATTTGTGGTTACTTTTGTAAGGATTCCACATTATTCCATTTGCTTGCTGTTAACCCTGAGAGGGCATGGTTAGCAAGGGGAAAACATTTATTCAATTATAATGTCTTTATTTCTATTTAAAACACATACAAAACTGTCAGCAACAGACAAATTAGTACTTTGGGCCAAAGCATGTGCTCAGTTTACTCTATATTTGAATTCTAATAAATTATATCCACATTATTACAAAAATTATAACTGACATGCTGTCAGAACTGTACATGTGTATGCCTAGAAATATACATAATGCTTTGAAAGCTGTCACATTCAGTCCTGCTGTAAACATCACCCTCATTTGCTAAACAGTGTTGTTATATCGCTGTTTGGCTGTAATTTCTCCCGCACTTACTAGCCCATGATTCTGAATATGTCTAAACTCTAGAGACAAGTAGCATCTCCCTTAAGAGTTTTAATCATCTATCATAAGATTCAGCACAGCATATGGAAGTAGTTTCTTTCTAAAGCATCCTAGTCCAAGTAATAATATGGGCCTCTTTGGTGAAGTCAAAATTGGTAAACACTTTTCAATCTACTCGTACATGACGACAATGTTTCTAACACCTTTAAAGCGATCTTCTTCAATATTTGGTGAAACAGCATCTGCTTTTTCTAATTTGAGGTCGGACACAAATGTCTCTTCATTAGAAGTCAAAGTAACTATTACAAAGGTAAAAAATGTGACTTCTTGTGACTAGTGGTGAAGGGTGTACACTTACTGGGAGACACGTTTTTTTCATAGTCAGGTGTTTCTCTCCCTTCCATCTAATGAGTACCTGCTGTGTGTCCAGCACAGTGCTATGTGTGGGTGACCGAGGCCCCACCTGCGTGGAGGATGTCATCTGGGGGAGAAGTCAGACAGCAAAACCTAAGTGTGGTGAATATGACCAAAATGGAAGTGCTAGGTTCTAGGTCATACAGCTAGAATCTGTTGTTCAGGGTTTTAAGCAAAGGAAGAACTGGATTAGAAAGCGATTTTGCAGCCCTCCAAAGCATTATAAACATATGAGGAATTAATAAGGATCTCTTGTATGCTTCACTTAGAGCAGATGGCTGCAAGCAAGAGTAACCAGTTCTGTTAATATAAGTAAAAGGGAGCTTATTTGAAGGAAATTTGAGGTGGCAACTCACAAAATTAATGGACAGTTCGAGAACTTGTCTTAGGAATGGGCAGGAAGAGAGGACTGGGCAGCAAGAACCAGAGTTGAATAGGAAGAATGGTCTGGTGAACTGGTTGCAGATTTCTGGTGGGTCTTTTCATCCTTATGTTATCTGCTCAGGATCCAAAGTTCTGGGGAACAGTTTTCCAACTGATTGGGCTTAGGTCTTGTATCTATATTCCTGGGCTCTCTCCAGGTGGCAGGAAGGCATGGGTGCTTGCTCACCTTCTGCAGTATGATACCATCACAGGGAATTGCCCCTCCACCAAGAATATTTGCAATGGGGAAAAGATAATTCTTCTCCCCCAAAATCGAGGTACATCAAAAAGCAGGAATGGATGCGAAGCTGTAAATGACCACAAGACCTACTCGACCACTTCTTGTTTGTTCATTTGTTCAGAATCTTGGAAACGAAACATCTATCTTTTGAATTAATCCAATACCAGTAGTACTAGATTGGCTAGTTTTGGATTGATACAGGCTGTGAAAGGGGCTACCATCATACTCTTTAAAGGAGAAATTTCTGGAGGTTTGAATGGAAAATTCTTTAACTGGTAAAGATACATAGGCAAAAATATCCCCAGTGTAATTTTTTTTTAAGATTTTATTGGGGAATTGGGGGAGGGGAACAGCGTTGGGGAATCAGGAAGGGGAATAGACAAGTTGCTGTCCTTTTGTTCTTCAGTCTAGTTGTGGAGGACGTCACTTCATTGGCCCATGTTGGTATTATCATTGCGCTCTTTCCGGGTGAGGCAGTCATTCGCCGGCCATTGGATGGCCACTCACAGCTGCTGATGGCAGCTCACAAAAGCTCACCCCAGCTGCCAGCCAGCCCCACTGCAGCCTATGCCGTCGCCAGCGACTCACAGCAGCCCAGCTCCAGGTCGAGCTGTTGTTCACCATTTTAGCTGTAGAGGGCGCAGCATCACTGGCCCTCATGTGGGATCTGAACTGGGGCCCTGATGCTCAGTGCTGGCGTCCCAAGCCAACTCCTAACCAACGTGCCATTCGGCCAGCCCTCCCCAGTGTAATTTCTAAATTTACAAATTCATAAGCAAAGTGAAGTATAGGGATAAGAAAATTATAGCATGATGTCAGAGATCCTGCCACCAAGAATCTTAAGAAGTTCTTAGTAATCATTATTTAATTTCTATGATAGTCATGCAAGCTAAAGGACATATATGTATTTTTTTTAATTATACACAATGCAATCTGGAATTTTTTATTGGATCCTGGAACAGCAAAATAAAAGAAGACATCAGTGAAAAATGGGTGAAATCCAAATAAAGTCTGTACTTTCATCAATAGTATTATTCCAAAGTTAATTCTTAATTTTGATAAAAATTTTATGGTTATGTCAAATGTTAATGTGAGGGAGAGGTGCCTAAAAAACAAATAGGAACCCTCTACACTTTCTTTGCAACTTTTTCTAAGTCTAAAACTATTTCAAAATAAAAAGTTTGTTTCCTAATTGCAAAATTTCATGCACATAGTAGGTATTCAATGGGTGTTAGTTAAGTCCTATTAATTACCCTCTCTTGATCTTGAAATGTTTATGTTGATCAGTTTCCTGAACAATTTTCTATTGTTCCGTCTTTAAATAACCTCTCTCTAGGTGCCAAGACAAAAAAGGGAGAAAGAGAAAAGAAAAATTGAAAAGCCTCAATCTAATTTTGTTCTCCTTTCCTGTGAAATTAGCTTGTTCTTTAGCAAATGTCTAGACATCTATCATCCCGAGGCTCCTAATATTGGCATCCCAGAAATACAGTGCTAATGATGATAACGTGTTTACCTAATGATTTCAATTAGGTAGCTAGTTATTCTCTCTTATGCTTTTACTTTGCTCCTAGACAAAACTAACACTGTCACACATCTAGAGAAAGCTATAGTTCATCTTTAACGGATGGAATTTTGTTCTTATTTTGTTAAATGTTACATTTACATAATTGTGTATGTCATTGATGTTTATGAGGATGCATCAAAAAGTAAAAGTTATCCTACCTAAAGTAGAGAGAATTCTGAGCTTCAAACCATTGTAGATGTCCCAAACAGTGATAACTCACACTATCCAAATTCAGGAACCAAACAGATTTCCAATAATGAGGGCTAGTTTCCTTATTCTGTTCTAAGATTAGTCACTTATTCTTTGCACAGAAATTACACTGGTGTCAGGGATGATTTTTTCTTTAAATCACAGAATATATAGTTTTAGAAATTCCTGACAGTAAGCCAGATGACATTGCTTATGGTTGTTTTTATTTTCGCAGTTAGGTGCCCTTAAAATTTTACGTGTTGGTTATGTTATTCAATTCCAGTTAAAATCACAAAGGGACTCATAAAATAACACCTGGTGACTGAATAGTTAACTATGAAACTTACTATTGTCAAAATATTCTTATCTCTAGACACAAAGATATTTATATGAAAATTGCATTCTTTGTGACAAACCAGAATCTTATTTTGCTGTGACAAAATGTAATGGACATCTGTTGTTTTTGCCTGCCCAGCACATATTTCTCCCTTTACTATTAGCAGCGGCTGCATTTTGGGGGAAGTCCCACCCCTCAGTGCATATGGTTTGGGGAGGACCCTCACCCTCACCCACACTTGGAGGGTGGACCTGTGACTCAGACCCGGCCAAACATCAGAGTCTTTCCTCTGGGCACAGAGATCAGCTCCACCTGAGCCTGTGATCCCAGCCAGACCAAAGCAATGCAATTCAGACAATAGTACTGGAATGAAAGAAAAGAGCTTTTTCCTGCAAAGGAATCTAAGAGGATGTCAGCCTGCAGCTCCTGGGGTTAGCCTTGTAACAATCCCAACATGGGGGAGGAACAACAGAGACCCAATCAGTGGCATCATTTGAACAATGCCTGGATCCTGCCATCCTGAAGACAACTTTTCATTAGTCAGGAAAGAATCCTCCCCCCATCCCACCCCTTTAGCTAGTTTGAATCAGGTTTACCGGTTTATGTCTCTTGCAACTACCGTAATTCTAATTCTACCTAATTCACAAAATTTCCGTGCATATTCTTCTTCCTTAATGAACCTTATTCAGGTAAAACTTGTATTTCCATTCTTTTAATAAATATGCACTGAGTACTTATGACACAACCAATAAAATGAATAGAAAGATTTTATTAGGTATAATCCATGCCCTCAAACAAAAAAAATGTGCAGAAAACCTTGTAGAAATTGGTTGACCTTTTAGGAAAAGAAAAAGAGAAAGTCTGGAATTTCTATTGTCTTCTCTGTAAATGGAATGTTACGCCCTTTCCTCATGGAAGACAATGAGTTAGGAAAGCCCTAGAACACGGTGTTTAGGTTTGGGTGTCAGGGGACCTGCTTTAAAGTCTGGTTCTGTCTCGTACTGACTGCATGACCAACAGATCATTAGCCTCTCGTAGTATTAGTTTTCCTGTCTGCGAAGTTAACACAAACATACCTAGATCATACAATTTTTTCAAAGACTCAGAAAACACATACAAAGTATATATTACTATGCCTGATACATAGTACTAAATGGTAGTTTTTAAAAATAATTATATAATATGTGATTCAATAGTTTTTCACCAATTTTAGAATCTTTGTTTTGATATCCAACAACAAAAGGATTATTTTAATTTACACCTCCAGCCCATATTTTATTTCTGTGTATCAGATTCCATGCACATATACATCTCATACTGGTTATAGCCACTTGAATTTCTCACAGGAACATGAAATTTACCAGGCTCAAAACCAAATTCAGTATTTCTCCCTCGCCCCAAACCCACATCTCTTTCTGTAGTCTCAATTTCAGTGAAGGCACCATCATACACCCAGCATCCTGCTTACTCCCACATCAAGTCAAGTCCATGACCAAATTGGCCCAGAACTTTCCAACTGTCTCTCTGCCACTTCCCTTTTACCCCATAATCTGATCTCCTTTCCACACAGCAGTCAAAGTTATCTTCTAAATTAACACACTTCCTGAAAACCAACAATGGTTTCTCACTGGTCTTAGGATAAAGGCCAAATCCTTAGCACGGGATCGATTACCTTCCATTCTGATCTGTTCCCTTCACCACTCCAGTCTCAGCTTCCCAACCATACCAGCTTCCCACCCGCCAGTGCAGCCCTGGAAACGTCTCTCATCTCTCCAATGCATGCTCTATTTTGCTCTGTGGAGTTTGCACGTATGGTTTCTTTTATCTGAAACAGTACTTACTTCCCCCTCCTCAGACCCCTTCAGTTGGTTTAATTTTACTTACCTTTTATGTCCTAACCTACCTGTTACTTCATCCAAATGTCCCAGTCTTCCTCCATCCCTGACTAAATTAGGTATTACAGTACACCTGTACTCTCCTATCACAATAGCTTCCATGCATTATATTTTATTTCTAGAAGGATATATAGATATAGATAAGGTGTAGTAGAATTACCAAACTACCGAATTCATTGTCTATTAACCTGACTTGACAAACCCCTGAATGATCCATAGATAAAAATTTGGGGAAGGAGGGAGGCACAGTTCATGAGCTTAGTTGGGGGGGAAAAATTACTTTTTTTTTCTCTAACCTCAAACTGAAATTCATCATTTCCTTCCAGTGTGAATGAATAGAGGCAACAAAACACAGTGGTATTAGCAATGGCTGTGACTTTATCAACAATAGAGCACAGATATTTCATAACACATTACAGCTACTGCTGATATCTTGAAATATTTATGCTCATCACTATTATGATAGTTGTTAGACATGCTGCAAGAATTTATTTAATACATTAATAAAGAAGCACATGTATTACTTCAAGTTTTTAAAATTATTTAGATAATTTCAGTGTCATTGGTTTTTTTTTATAACCCCATGTATTTAATGTATTTAAAAATATTGTCCTGAGAAGAGGACCATAGGCATCCGCAAACTTCACAAGGGCTCCATGGCCAGAAATGGTTAGAAGTCGTGCACTTGGTCAAGTCTCCAGGAGGCCAGACCACATTTGGCTGATTCACCACCCTCTCCCTAGGGCCTTGCACAAAGCCTAGCAAATGGCAGGTGCTCAGTAAATATGTACTGAACTGAACTGAGACAGCTGAACAAGGTTTAATCTGGCATTATTTAAGAGGATGCTCCCCATGAATGTGGACAGTTGGTGCATCCCTGGAGGAAAAGATGGACCCCAAAGTAGTAGATGCCTTATTTACTGATCTGAGGTATGTCAAGCTGATGGCCTCCAGATATGTGGGATGAGGCCTTGCTGAGAATATGGCATTACAATTTAAAAAGACATAATGGGAAACAGTAGCCAAGTCTTCCCATAAAAAAAAAAAAAATAGTAGCTGGAGACATTGACCTTGAGTGATGCAAAGACAGGTGAATAACTGCCACTGAACAAGTATGATCTATTGTATAAAATCCTATTTTTAACTTGACTGGGAGCCAGTTTTTCAACTGGACAACTCTCATGCACATATCTACTCCAACCTTTGTTCCTTTATTCATAGTGTGCAATTTGTGCTACAGAGTAAGTTGTTGGACAGTGGTTGTGCCCCCAGGTCAGTGACAGCCAGGCTCCTGTCCATTATCCATAGCAGAAATGTGCCCTGGGCAAGTCACTCCAGGCACATCCCAACTGACACCACTGACTTCGGAGTGGCCTCCTGGGAAGACCTCTATAAGTTTTTCCTGCTACAGTATTTAAAGAGGTGATGCTGATCAAAGACCTCAAAAGACCCTGAAATATACCTGAGAGGCCTTCTTAAGAGCTCTTTCCTGAAGTAAAATTGGATTCATGCATCCATTCATTCAATATGTTTTTGAAAACCTACTATGTGTCAATAATTTATTGTTGTGGGGGTGAGTGAGTGAGTAAACCGTGATGGGAGGGATTAGGACAAATCTTCCATCTGGTGTCACTTTTCAAGTCTGAATTAACTGGGTAGAAGCAGTAGGGATGACACACGTGTCCACTGCACCTGTGTGTGGTACCCCTATGTGTTCCCAGAGCCACCAAAAATGAGAGTCTTACTTCAAAGAGGAGCTGGAACAATCCAGAGGAAGTTTTATTTTGTTTTGTTTTGTTTCGTTTTAGACTGTGGAGTACCTTGCCAGAAACAGCTGGACCCTACCTTAAACCTACCTGAATCTATGGAGGTGGAGCCCCAAGTGTTTCTAATGCATACCAATTTCGAGAACTATTGTTGTGGATGATTTAAGACAGTTGGGGGAAAGTCATCTCCTTCCGTGGGGTGGATTTGGTCTCTAATAGCTCAAAAGTCTACCAGTCACATGGCTTGCTCACCAAGGGGAAGGTCATGAATAGGAGGATGAGATGTGGCCGGGAAATTCATTATTTCCCACTCACTCAGGAAATTGGCCTTCAACTTTCACCAGTGGTAGTAAATAGGTCTCGGCAGTTTGTCATCTCCAACAGATTGGTAGGGACTGTTTGCGATGCTGTGTTTCCAATTCTGAGTCCATTGTTTTGTTCAATAGGAAAGAGTTTTGTGATCAATTAGCAATGTCAGCCCCGGACGCTCCATGGGGGAATAGCTTACCTTTTATGCGCTTGCTGCCTGTCACTGCCTTACTTCAGCCTCCATCACTTTCAGGAAAGAAAGGCATGTACGCACATGTCCAACTCTGAAGAAGATGTAGAGTTTAATGGAAGTAGGCAGCTTTTGAAATTATGCCATTGTGAGTTTGCCTGCTCTGTTGGCAAACAGGCGCTTATGCATCTCTCTTCCACAATGCAGGTCATTGGAAAGCCTGGTCCAAGAGGGAAAAGTAAAAATAGAATTTGTTTTGAAATAAAACAAGATAGATCTACAACCTTCCGTGACCTGCCCATGTTTCACAAGTTGAGAGTCAATGAAAAGTAATTATACCCTGACTGCTCTAAATAAGACACTACTTACTTTAGAGACAAGTCCTCTAATGTGGTCAGTGTTTACATTTTATTATATAAGAGTCCCTTAATCAGGAAATTTTGTATACTAAGGGAGTATAAAAGACAAATGCTGAGACAGGAAACTGGAATCACTCACTGTTAGGGAAAATTTGTATAAAACAGAGGTTTGGTGGGGTTTTTTTTGTTTGTTGTTTGTTTTGTCTGTTTGGCTTTTCTTTGTTTTGTTTTGTTTGTTTCTATATTCTTTGGTCAAAGAGAAGTTACAATATCCTTTGCTGAATTGCTCAATATTTTTAGTGGACTATTTCATACGCACAAGCATGTCTCTAATGCATAGACAGCATATATAGATAGCAAATATCCATGGACCATAGAAAAAGTCTGACTCTGAAGCCCCAGAGTGCCCCTACCTGATTGGATGAACCCATATCCCTACCCTAACCCAAAGGCCACATTGAAATTTTTTTAATCACTTGAGGTATGCTGTAATTATAACTCCTTACCAGGTGCACTCTTGAAGCTTTCTCACTGAAAATGCTCCAGACTGGCTAGCTATGATTTAATTCTTGGTTGTTCTAATTTGTGTTCTCCCAAGTGGCTAATATAAAAAAGGCTCTGGATAGTACAATAAATCATGTTTCATCAGTGGGAGGAAGGAATTCTGGCCTGTAAGTTTCCAAATATGACTGAAAAGTTTGGGAAACTCAATGAATGACAGATTTTTCTGGAAGGGAGTATTTGAGAGACAGAGATGGATGTGGGTATGTATAGTACATGAAGTTAAAGCCAAGTTTCCTGGCAATCATTCAAAGATAAGATTTCAATCTCACCTATAGTTTTGTTTGTTTGTTTCTTTGTTTGTTTGTTTTTTAAATACAGATGCCAGAGGCCCATCTCAGACCTTCTGAATCTGAATGTTTGGAGATGGAGCCCAGGTAGGTGTGCTATATATGTTTGCATGTTTATTTCTACATATATATATACACACAATTAATCTGGTGTGCGATCCCAGTTAAGAATCACTGATATAAAAGAAGCCTTAGATTTCTTGCATCTCTTTTACAACCTAAAATTACTTCAGTATTTCCTAGATCTTCAGCATTTAGCTAGGCACCACGGAAAACACTTAGATGAAGAAAGCTTTGTTCCTGCCTTCAGGAAACTCACAGTGACTTAAGAGAGCATTGCTCTGCAAAAGAGGCAAAAGCTGAAGGTCCACCTGAGTGTTTCAGGAGAGTGCATAAATAACAGATCTCAGCCAACTGTGACTTTAAACTGTATTAGCAAATCTGGAAGTAGGCAATCTAGAAATGTTACCGCTGCTCAGCAAGGCCGGCAGGACCCAGGCTCTTTGTAGCTTCGACACCACGTTTGGTGAGTTAGCTTCTTGTCCTCATGCTTAATCTTCATGTTCTCAAATTTGTCCGCTGCATTTCTATGATCTCACATCTCCAGGTATCGCATGCATGTTTCTGGCACACAAAAAAATAGAAAAAAGACAAAGGATACTTGGGGAAAAAATTTTTTTAAGTACCTGTCAAGTCACCTTTTAAAATTAGGAAAGCAATAGCTTTCAAGAAAGCCCTACCCAACAGATTTTCACTTACATGTCAGTTAGCCAGAACTGTGTTGCATGGCCCAACCTAGCTGCAAGGGAATCTGGGAAACTGGAGATTTTTTCTAGGCACATGATCACCCCAAACAAAATCTGTCAACAAACAAGAAAAGGAGAATGAAAATTGAGTGAGCAAACAAGGCAATACTAATGTCTTTTATGATGGAAGGGAACATGGAATACAAGAGCAAGGGCCTGAACCTAGAGAAAGATAACCTATCACTCAGTTGGAGGCAATTCTTCCTCTGCCCACTTGACCTATTATTTGGGTCAATGCTGTTGGTAATGGCCATCTTCCTGACTCTCAGAGGGCACTCATTTCCAGGTTCTTACAGTTCACTTCAATGACACACATAAACACTAATAGCAATGCCTATATCCTCAACAGGTGCCCAATCCATATTAATGGATTTTTTTACCCTAGTCAACATGGATATTAGCCAGTATTTCTGCATACAATTTCCTCATTTAAGCAATATTATTAAGTTTGTAGGCTCTAATTTAAAAAAAAAACTATTAAGTGATGGTGCCCACAATTAACTACATAAAATTTATGCCTGGCTTAATCTAATTTTGGAGGAGGACCTTGAGGGGGGAGATTGAATGCTCTCATGCAATATATTAGCTTTCATTTTGTCCACATCCAAATTATGAAAAATATACTCATGTTACTGTGTATTCTTACTACATTTATTATGTTTTGTTAAATTTAATCATAAGCCTATTCTAAAAGTGCCTTCTTCCTATCGCCATATTTCCTGTGTTTAATTACTACTTAAAGATCAGTTAATTTGGGTTTTTTCTTTTGCCAATATGCTGGCCCTCACTTCCTCAAGAGATTGATTCATAATTCTGGAGAAGAGTTTGGTTTTGACCACTGTGTGAACCTATCATTCAGAATGAACTGGACTGGAATCACTCAAGATCCAAAACCACATTAAAGCTGGTAAGAACACAATCACTGAATACACCTACCCGTGCCCCATAACTAAAGCAGCCTATTGGAGTTATATGAAATTAAGTTTTGTTATTGGTGTTCAACATGCGCTATTATGTTTTTCTAATAATAACTTCAATAATAATATAACCTTTTTTTAATACGGGCACCTGGTTAGCTAAATGATACCCCAGCTGTCAGTGAAATACCTGCCTCAGTATAGGAGTTAAAAGTTAATAAGTTCATAATATGAGTAAAGAAAATAATAATAATGCTTTGCTTCCCTCCAAGGAATTCAAAGCACTGTGTGGGTACCATTCCACTAATCTCCATATAAATCTTAGGTGCATGGAAGAAAAAATATTTAACCTTAGAAAAAACTGACTATGGAATTACAGTCTGTTTTGACTCCAAAATAACTCCTAAATCCATCCACTTCTCTTCATCTGCATGGTGTCCTTATGGTTCAAGCTGCCATCATCTTGTCTGAAATGCTAGATAGTCTTAACAAATCTCCCTGTGCTCATTCTTACCTCTCTACAATAAATTCCTGACAGAGCAATCACAATGTGGTGTTTTTTTTTCATTGAAATCAGATGATGTCACTCCTACACTTGAACCACTCCAATAGATATTCTCCACTCTTTGCCCTTACTTACTCTACCTACTCTGTCATCCTCAACTTGCCTTCTTTTCCTCCAAAAAGCCTGTTTCAGGGTCTTCAACTCAGTGGCCCCACTTTAGCACATCAGGTGCTAGCATGGCTGTTTCATTCTCTTTCTTCACATCTTCTCTCTTAGTCATGTTCTCATGAAGTCTTCCTTAAGTTTCCTACCTAGGATAGCTCCTTCCTCCATGTTACTCTCTGTTCCACAAGCATCTGTTTTAATTACAGCATCTACCTCATACTGCATTTATCTTTTTATTTGCCTATGTGTTCATTGTTTGACGCTCCTTCACTAACAACTTGAGTGTAAGCTCCTGAGAGCAGGGATGTTATCTGCAATATTCTACTAGTGTATCTTCAGGGCTTAGCATAATATCTGGAGCAGTAACTTCATAAATATTTTTTGAATGAATGTTGAGATAACTATTTTTTATACCCTGCAGAACTCCTCTTCTTCTATTTTTCATAGTCACAACTACATCCAGAAGGTGTGTGCACCAGCATGAAGATACACTGGCTAAAACCCGCATTTTCCTCACAAACTCCCTATTGTAACTCTCACGCAGCAGTGTCAAGTTCTTTCTCATGCACTAATACCCATCATCTAGTCTCTGTTCTTTTGGAGAATCTCGCTGTCATCAGGCCTTTCCAACTGATGAAGACTTGGTGCGTTTTGAGTTGTCCTAATAGAGAAACCTCTTCTTCTTTTAATCCAGGTAAAAAATTTAGAGGACAATATCGAACCACATCAGGTGAAAATAAAATTCATCTGCAAAGTTCCCTCATCAATTCTCTGGATCCTGTTACATTAATGAATCTCATCTAAGGTCTCTTTCGACCATTGTGAGTTTATCAAATTCCTGATGATAGATCATAAATCTAATCATCTCTTTATAGACTTTTTTTTTCCCCAAGGCAAATTGCTTCCAGGTGTTTGGGTATGGATGAAGCCCTGACTTTAATTCACTGATAGGAATTAACCTGCTTAATAAACTTAGAAGCCAAGGACATGGCAGCCTCACTACACTCACATTCTTGGCTTCTAATCGAATTCTCCTCACTTCCTTTACAGAGGGCCACAACTCCTTTGAGGTCTGAGGAATCAGACACATTGTTGTACGTGGGTTACCTCCATAGGAGTCTGTTCTTTATTAGACTTCCGTATCAGCCATTTCCAGTCTTCATCAGGGGTGAGAGGGGCCCTTTTTGCTGAACACTGTTTGGCCCTACTGCAGTGGGCAATGAGCAGTGGTGGGGACAGGGCTGTGGGAGCCCCCCAGAGCCACGCCAGCCCACATTGCCAGCCTGTTGTGAGTCACCACTTCATCCCATTGTTTGAATCGGGAAATAGACTTGGACGTATCTGTCACACATGTCAAGGCCCCTCATTTGTCAGAGTGTTAGCAGTCCAGTGTCAACATAAATACATCTGTCCCTAAATCTTGACAGGGGTAATGATTTGTTGCATTTGAGAAGCATGACTTACACATTAGGCCCCTTTTTGATTCCTAACATGATTATCTTTAAAGCTAGGCATTTGAGATGCCTTTGGAATTGACTTCTGTCAAGTGATTGAGTAGCTCCTGCTGACTTTTCTACTCTTATGAAGTTAATACCATCGTGGCCCCCACTGTCACCTGCCTCGGAGGCCACCTGTACTGTGGCCGAAATTACATCCTTGATGGGCTCATTATTCTTTACTGTGGAAATGCCTCAGTTCTCAGGCTCTTGTTTTGTTTTATTTTGTTTTTGAGTAGGACATTGCTGTCATTTTGTTTGTTAGCAGGGAAATGGGTTTGGCACATTAGTCAAATGAAGGATTTCCTAGCACTCAGATAGCCAGGAAACTCATAAAACTAAACTGTGAAAGTAAGCCTCTGTTGGGAGATAGCAAATAGTTTTATAATCACTTGATGGTGGAATCTGCAAACCCAAAAGGAAGGAAATGTCATCTGGTGGTTAGACAAAAGACCTGTTCTTTGTATGATAGTTACCACTTATTGAGTGTTTATTACTTGCCAAACCCTTTGCTAAGAGCTTCCCCGAGCTGTAACTTTTAATCTTCCCAGCAACCTAAGCAATACTGGTTGTACTCCCACCCAGGAGCATAGCCTAAGGCCAATAGCTGGTAAGGGGTGGAGCTGACATTTGGCACCAGCTGTCAGGTGTCCCAATCTGACTTCTGACCCTAAACGCCACCACTGCCCTATGAGACAGCCTTCTTGCTTTTGTTTCCCTTTCTAAAGCACAAAGGGTACTGGGTGCTTTAATTGACACCCTCTGAAACGGGCACATTAATGTGGAAACGTTTGTAAAGACAACACGTGTGCTTTCAGGGGTCTGAGATAAGTTCCAACCTGGATTTTTGTAATTTACGTTGGGACCTGGAACTCTTCCTTCTTCTAGAGGAATTATGTGGTAGTAAACTTTCAAGAACTGGGAA
>NW_017731508.1:1623598-1738486 GCF_001890085.2 Hipposideros armiger | reverse complement strand
ATATATATATATAGTCACGGGACATGGAGAATAGTGTGGGAGTGGAGTCAATTCTACTTCATTTTCAAGCCATCCTTTCATCTCTCTTGCTTTTCTTTCTTTCCTTCCTTCTTTATTACCATTTATGAAATCACTAACACTGAAAAATCTCCTCTTCTGATCCCTTTGGAAACCATTTAATCTCTGGCAGGTATCTTCTTGTTCTTTCCGCGATTCCTCTGAAGCGTACCTCTGTTGTTTGGTTAGATACAACAAACAGCAATTGCCCTGCCCTGAAGGAAAAAATGAATTAGGTGCTAACTCTGCTGAAAACAATTTTTTTAGAATACTCACTTAAAGGCATATTTTTCTATTTGAGCTTGATATGCATTCATTAAATACCTACTCTATAGAATCTGTGAAAATGTGCATCTGATCTGAATTGTAAAAATACCTGGGTGGAAAAATGGATATGTACGAGTTTATATACATGCAGTAAACATTTCTCACAACTTAAGGCAACAATTATAAAGCAATGTACAAATAATGTAATGAGGACAATGGGTAGAGGTGCTAATAGATTTCAGATTAATTAAAAATCGTGGTAGTATAGAAGGGTTTTGTAAAATAAGCATGATTAATGTGATTATTTAATACAATGACACAGCAGTAGGTAAATAGTGTTCAAATTAGTGGTAAAAAAGGGAGACAGATTCAGGCAGCATGAATGCATGAGCAAAGCCTGAGGTTGAGGTAAAAATATTCTTTGGCTAGAACGGATGGGCAGCATGTGGCCCGTGAAGAAACGTAGACTAAATCTGGGAGTGATATAGACTCTGTGGCAGGATCCTCACACATTTCTGGAACACTAGCATGGCGTGAATAAATGGGTGCTTTAAGTATATTAACTTTTCATCTATGTGAAAGATGATGTGATACAGAGAAGAGGCTAGGAAGACAGAAAGATGCTGCTCCTGATCTTTGAAAAGTTGATGCCTTCTTGGGTTCCACCTTCCACTTAACTATCGCCTCTTCAGTGAAGCCTTCTCTGACTGCCCCGTCTATAGTTGTTAATCAGTTATGTTCTATCTTATCTCTCAGGGAAGACACGTTTTCTACTCTCAACAATGAAAACGAATTTCCTCTAACCGAGCAGTCCCTTACACAGGGAACAAAGTCTTACCCGATGTGAGTTTTTTAAATTTACGTTTGTTGTCACCTCTTGCCACCCTTATCCCAATGGGGCTTCATCATCTTCTGATGAAGGTCTACAGACTAGGAACCTATAAAGATGAGATCTCCACTCTAGGTAGGTTATGAGGAAATGTGTCTCAAACTTTAGCTTGTACCTGAAGAACTTGTTAAAACACAGATTAGTGGACACCACTACCAGAGTTTCTGGTTCAGTAGTTCTGGGATGTAACCCAAGTATTTGTATTTCTGAAAAGCTTTCAGGTGACGCTGACATGGCTAGTCTGGGGCCTACACTTTGAAAACCACCACAGAGTGCAAATGGAAGGTGGAGGAAAGAGGGTATTGTGCAGGACGACTGCAAGTTGCTACAGAGCCCCCTATCAGTCAAAACAAGAACTGCAATTGACAAACAATGCTCCAGCCACTAGAAGTCCAGCATGCACTAGTTACAAGTCGGCCCCAGCAAAGGGCTGGAGGGGTCCTCTTTTTTCAGGGTCTAACACAAGAATGTCTTCAGGTCTTATGAGCTGGTCACATGCTTACAAAAATCTATCAAACTTATAATCCAAGCAGCATCTGCTACACTGGTGCACTTTAACCACTCTACATCATCTCGTTTACAATATAGAGTCCCCAAACCTCCAACGCCATTCTTCATGGATTCCAAGTCACATTGTTTTCATATTCTACCTTCTCTGGAATCAAGATGCATCTTATTATCACTGTCCACAGGTCCTTTGTATTTAGCACTATGGTATGAGGAGGGGTGGAAGGGGTAGGTGATGTGTGAGAAGAAGTGGACAGAAATGGACAAAGAGAGGAAGATGTGTTGAGAGGATGGTCATAGGAAGGGAAGATATGGAGCCACTGGGCAGAGGCAACTAGCAGATGCAACAATTGGGAAGAGAAAGGGGGAAACAAAAGACAGAATAAGAGAATCAATGGAAAGAAGGCAGGAAATGGAGTGCCAAGCACAAGGATTACTCACAACCTGGTTTCTTTCTGCATGTCACTACTGCTTATGACCACCTTTCCCTGTGTGTGTAAGAATGATGTATGATAAAAATCCACTTAAATGAATATGAAAGAGCTTTTTTAACAAGTGTAAAATAGAAGTTCTGTATGGTGAGACAGCCTTGTGTTATATTTTAATTGAAGCATTTCTTTCTTCCCTAGAAGTACATACAATAATGATGCTTTTCTTATAACTGGTGGAATCTTAGAGTCAATGAAATACAGTTATTTAGGAATGAGCATGATGACAAAAGAAAGAAACACTCCTAATAAGGTTGGATTTTCTTTGGAAATTTTTCAGGTAGCCATTTCCAACATATTCTGTTTTGATATACTGCATAGCACTTAGCATAACAAGTTTCTGCTCTTCCCATCATATCGCTATTATTTGTCTGCCTGTGTTTTTCTTCTAAGACAGAGGTTAGCATTTTCTGCTAAAGGACCAGATAATAAACATTTTAGGTTCTGTGGGCAATGAAGTCTCTGTCACAACTATTCAACTATGATATTGTATGAGGAAGCCACCAGAGACAACATGTAAATGAATGATTGTGGCAGCATTCTGATATAACTTCATTAAAAATAAAAAAATTTAAAAGAAACAACAAGCTAACAGGCCCTGGGCTAGATTTGGTCCTTTGACCATAATGAGTCCATGCCTGGTCCATAGGGAGAGAGACAATGTAAACATGGATTCTTCATCTACCATCTTGAACCAGAAAACATGTATTGTTAATAATAGCTTTATTCAGTTATAATTCGTATACCATATAATTTATCAATGTAAAGTGTATAATACAGTGGTTTCTAGTATATTCAGATTTGTGCACCAGACACCACAGTCAAAAGGAAATCCTGCACTTAACTATCATTCCCTGTGTACCACCGCCACCATCCCCGCGACTACCCTGGCCCTTAGGAAGCATGAATCTGTTTTCTGTCTCTATAGACTTGCCTATTCTGAATTTTTCATATAAATGGAATTGTATAATATATGGCTTCCTTCACTTAGCATAATGTTTTCAAGGTTCATCCACGTGGTATGTACAAGTACTTCTTTCCTTTTTATGACCAGATAATATTTCATTATATAAGACACTCACATTTTGTTATCTATTCAGTTGATGAATGTTTGGGTTGTTCAGAAAACAAATTTTGAGTTTTTTAACCTCTTCAGTTGTGTCACTAAAACTCTAAAACTTAAAAGTTTGTCTGGACACACACACACACACACACACACACACACACACACACACAACCTCTCCTTTCCCACGGAGCTGACACTCTAATATGGGGAACACATTAAACAAGCAAGTGGAAACATCCAGATATTGATACTTGCCAAGACAAAAATGTATAATGAAGTAGAGAGCAAGCACCTCAGGGTGGGAGGAAAGGTTGTCGTTTTGGATTTGAGGTCAAGAAAGACCTTTCCAAGGGTGAAGTGTTTGGGCTGAAACCTAAATAAGGAAGAGGTGACCATGGGAATGTCTGGGAGAAGGACACTCCAGACCTAGGAATGCTCTGAGGTGGGGATGGGCTGCCATGTCATGGAAGAGACTGGACGTCACCATGGCTGGAATTGATGAGCTAGATGAGCCATACGTTCAGCCTTGAACATAAGGTGTTATTCCTATGGGATACTTCCCTTTAACTTCTCCGACTGAAACTTGTAGCTTTGTATGTAGCCAAAGTGAAAACTTGGTTTTTGTAACAAATTATTAATACCCCAAAGCTCTCAACATGGATAATATATGTGCTGGTTATTAAATGAGTCTCTCAGCTCCAATCCCATCTTTCTATACTCTGCTTTGTGATGCTGGCACTGGACTCTGCAAATTATATTTCTCCTTTACGAACTGAAGTCCTATTAGGTTGTTCAATAGGGAGCACTGAAGGTAAAGAGGAAGACAGAAAAAGGCAAAAGTGCTTCCCCTTTCCTCTATGCTGTTCCTGCAGCAGTGATTGGCTCCAGCAAGGTTGATTCCGTTTCCAGAACCAGCTTCCCTGTACTCCATTAGTGGTACCAGCTTAAGCGGCACTGTCCCCTCCTCATTGAGCTCTGAGGTCTCAGTTCTGGCTCTGAGGGGTCGCTCCTGTGAGTTCTGGAGTTACCGGCAGCAGCTGGTCAATGCCCTTTCCTTAGCCAGCTGGGACCCAGCTCTCCAAGGCTCCTTCTCTGAGCTCCTTCCTCAGAGAGATAACCCCGCTCCCCTCTGTTCTCCTGCCACAGGAGTGGTGATTGCTGTCTGCATTCACTATCTCACATTTACTAACTCCATGTTGTCTTTTGCCTTTTCACCCCATCAATATTTGTTTATTCAATTCCATATATTAATTTGTCTCTATTGAAATAACTAGTGTGGTTTCTGTCTTCCTAATCAGCCCTGCTACGCAATTGGCAGCGCTTGGTGCAAAATAAAAGTGCAGGACCTTTTGCTCAAAAAATAGAGGCAACAACAACCAAAAAAAGTAGAGGCAACAGATGTCATTAAAGATACTAAAGTATAGTGGTTTTTTTCCCTTTCTTCCATTTTCTCTTTCTCTCCCTCTCTCTCTCAATTTGTCATAGAACTTGTCATATTTATTTCTTGCCATTTAATGTTGTTCTAAGTAAAGAAAATTTAAACTTCAAATTTGCTTATTTGTGTAGGTACTTCATTCTTACCGGAACAGTAGAAACATTGCACAAAATTAACCCTGCTATTTTTATCTCACTTCTTGATTTGCCCACATTTTACCAGTACTCTGTGGAACTCAGGGTCAACATAGCATGCTCCGTTTCTACTCACTTTGAGTCTCAATGAACTCCCACATACCGTGGATCACTCAAAATTCTGTGTTCAAGCATCTTCTTGACGGTTATACAAGGTCTGACAATTAAGGTTGCGAACTCAACATAGAAAAAGTGCTCCATACTTCGTTGCTGAATATCACTATGGTCACCTTTGAAGTACTCCCCTTGGGAAGCTATGCACCAATGCCAGCGCCTAGTCCACCCTTCAAAGCAATTTTGGAACTCTTTTTCTGGAATGGTCATCAGAGCTGTTGTCATATTACCCTTGATTTTTCTGAATGTCATCAAATGTCTTTCTTTCAATATTTCCTTTATCTTTGGGTTTAGAAAGAAGTCATTGGGGGCCAGATCAGGTGAGTAGGGAGGGTGTTCCAATACAGTTATTTGTTTCCTGGCTAAAAACTCCCTCAGAGACAGTGCCGTATGAGCTGGTGCGTTGTCTTGATGCAAGAGCCATGAATTATTGGCAAAAAGTTCAGGTCATGTAACTTTTTCACGCAGCCTTTTCAGTACTTCCAAATAGTAAACTTGGTTAACTCTCCAGTTGGTACAAATCCCTAAAGAATAATCCCTCAGATATCAAAAAAAAAGGTTAGCAACATTGTCGCAACAAGTTCCCAAACTTAGTTTCAGAACTTGTATGCAGTGGAGTAGAAAGGAATGATGACCACACATATGACACACATGTCACATGCTTGCACTCTCATCCCTAGGACTTCACTTCCACACCACAGGGTCATGTGGGTTGAACATGTGAAGATTCAGGGAAAATGGCCTGCCTAGAGAGAGCAGAGCAGGCCATCTGAGCCTCTTCCCCACACGTGCCCTATGCATTTCTTCTAGCTGGCTGCTCCTTAGTTACATCCTTTGTAATATTTTAATAAACAGGTAATCCAGTAAAAAAATAACATTATTACAATTTCCAAGAAGGAGAAAACAGAGCATCAGAACAAGTGCAGGCCCTTCTAAGCATAAGTCCCTGTGCAACTGCACAAGTCACATTCCCATGAACTGTGCTGCAGCCCCTGTGTACATCCTAGAACATTTCCACATCGCCTTCTGATGCTCAGTATTGGCCATTCAAGAAGGATGAAAATGGCCTCTGCTGTGTTCCATCGCTGACATCGCTAAGAAACATGCAAATGATTTTCCTTAGCTCCCAAAGGAACCAGTTTTCCTTGGTCTTTGGAGGTTATAAGCTTAGACTTGGTTCTTGAAATGCAGTTTTTCCTCTCTTCTCTAGAGCTAGGGCATACCTCATGCAAATTTCAGCAAATGTGAAAGCCAAGTCTACTAATAACATAAAAAAATGAAGGGAATCAGATGTATTCTGCATAAATTGTCTGCACTTTTCAACCCCTAACTGAACAGTCATAATTGCAAATCTCCTGGTTTTACTTGTCACTAATAATGGCCTCTTACTTGACCAGCATGAAGTCGGTATTATAGTTCCACATGCTATGAGAATTCTAATTTTCGTTGAGGAGGCATCCGGCCCTGGTTTTTACACAAATTGTGTTTCTCTTTCTGTGGCAGCTTTTAACTTGCATGTGTAAATTTAATTACTTGAGAGGAAAATGTACAGGCATCTTGGGTGACTATTTTAATGACCATCCCTAATTTGGATAGTTGTTGAAATTTTATATTGGGTTATTTTACAATGAGAAGTGGCAACATGCTTAGAAGGTACACAGAGTTCCTATTGAAATCCCAATTTCAAGTCATACTTTCATAAAAAATGAAAAAGAAAAGAAAAAGAAAAAAAAAAGACTAAGTTAACCTTCCAGTGAATACTCTATGAAACACACACAGTATTAGAGAGAAAATGAGAGGAATCTGGTTTATACGACCCTTCTCATCTGCTTGATCCCCCAATTACCCAAATAAAATGTTGCAAAACTGAGATACAAAACTGAGAAAAAAGATTTTGTTTTTGTATCTCAGTTTTTTTGTATCCAATCCCTTCTTGCTTCTTAGAGAGAGAAAAAAAATTTTTAACAGAAGACCCTTTCTGGCAAACAAAAAAGAATACAAATTAATTAAGTGGAGAAACCTTGCTCACTCAAGGTACACAGACGGCCCCAAAACACATTAGATATTTCTAAAGATAGCAAATTAGCAAACACTGAGAATGGGCTGTCAAAAAAAAAGAAGAAAGAAAAAGAAAGAAAGAAAGAAAGAAAGAAAGAAAGAAAGAAAGAAAGAAAGAAAGAAAGAAAGAAAGAAAGAAAGAAAGAGAGAAAAAGAAGCCTTCTCTGAACATAAGGTTCTTTTAAAAGACATTTTGAGAGGAATTAAATCCCTCTTGCACCTTTAAACTCTCTTTCTCAGCTATCAGTACAGTTTGCTGGAGATGGAAGCAGTTCAGGCTGACACACCCTTCACTTATTTGGGGAATGTGATTTTCCATCCTGCAGTTACCTGGCACCCAGACAAGTGTTATAAAAATATGTCATCATAAGCAGCCTAGAATAAATACTCAAATTCTCAGGGTTGTTTATCATTTCTCAAATGTCTTCCCTGGATTTTACAATCCTCACTCTTTGTTATATTTGGGGAGGGTAGGCTATTTGGAATACACGTGGATGATCATCCCCTAGGTCACTGAGTGTAAGCCAGATTGTAGGTAAGCGTTACAGCATGTGGTGAATGGCCCGGGGCTTACCCCAGACCACTGTTAAATGGATTCCTGGACTGAGGGTCTCACCATCGATCAGTTAAAACTGGTCCAAATGTTTCATTTTGTTTGATAGACTTATTTTTTAAATTATGATCTTTGTGCTCTTGGCCAATGAATGAGATAAAATAGTATCCATCCACTGGAGTTGAAAATACACAACAGCATCATTTTTTTTTTTTACTTTAAACACTTATTAACACGCTTAGGTGCAGAATACCACCACAGAAGCCAAGGATCAAGGAATAGAAAGGTGAATTCACGATGTCTGTCCTCAAGTGGGAGGAATAGATAGCACTGACCTATTCTATCAGCCAAATAATCCTACCTCTAGAATGCCACTGACATTTCATGGTGACTCTTTTGGTCTGGTTTCATTCTGTTTTGTAAAAACGTTGTGTACACAGGGTATATTCAACATACAACTAAGTCTGGATAGTTTAACTCTCAGCATATTAACTTGAATTAAACTGAAGCTCTATTATATTTTTCACTGGAAGATGCAGTGATTTTGGCCATCTGGAGGATGGCTTCATGTAGGGTGCTATTTTGAATCAGCTTGCAGTGGATTAATGAACTTTTATTGAATAGGGAATATGTGCCTATAGTCTGTTTATAAACAAGTCCACCAGCCAAGACATACGTGTGTAAACATCCCCACACATTATAGCAGGACGTCTGTTACAATAGGGATCTGGCATTTCGCATGACCTTAAAGAGTTCCTGGAGGCTCTTAGTTTTCAATGACAGCCTGCTTCGTTTACTAAATAAACAACAAAACTTAGCTTTCACATTGTTGTGTTCTGCCTTCTGAAACATTTCTTGTAGCACGACTTTGCCAGTACAAAGCTGGCTTTTTAAGTGATTTGTCTGTAACCAGGCAGGTTTTAGAATTTCTACTTCCTTAGTCTGTACTAAAAAGCAATTCAAGAAGACTTAAAATTCTCCTGGGGGCTGATTTTATAGCAACAGTGAAAGCGCACAAACGTTGCACTAGCAGCCAATTTTTTTCCTTCTGCGAGAGAAGCAGTGTCGGCGGTAAAGGCTCAGTACAAATGGTTTAACGCTGTCATAAAAACCACTAACCATTGGGTATTAACATGCTTTTTATCATGAAGTTTTTATGGAACATGATATTTGGAAGCTACTAATTTGGCGGTGATTTTTACCCTCTAGCATTTACGGTGGATGCAACTTCTCCTTCCGCTTGGAGGCCATGGAATGCTTGGCCCAGCCTCGCTGGAGACGCGAGCTGAGCTTTCTGACCCAGGCCCTAGTGGTCCTGAGCTCACCTGCTGTGGAGGCCAATGGCTTTGGACTCCAGTCCCTAAGCATGCTCAGCCAAAAAGGAAACTACACCCATTCTGCCACCCACCTTCACCCCTAGGACCGCACCACAGGCCCCTTGGGAGATGGCTGGTGCCATCTTGAGAGCACCACTATTGTTCTTAATATTGGCCCCACATAAGACACGTGGGAAAACCTGTTCTTTTCTCAATAGGAAGTCAAAACAGACTGTACATGCACATAGATGGGAGAGATGCATGGGGTGGGGTTGGGGAGAGAGAGAGAGATGCTTGTGCCGGCATTCTTCATTCCAGCTGTCATATAATTGGGCAAATGTTGGGCTCTGATCATACACTGCAAACCCCAGAGCCCTGAAGAGAGTCGCTGCAGCCCTCGGTGAATGCACAGGGTACACACACAGCCAAATATGAACTCTACACACACCACCCAGAAAAACCTGGGCCTTTCCCAAAAGGAAGTGAAGACAGACCGCACATGCACGGAAATAGCGTTTGTGCCTTCCTGCCATCTGGAGCAGGAGCCCGGCAGGAGTAAACTGATGGGGAAAACGCTGCTTTTTCCCAATAGTTACGTTAGGTCTGGATGTATCCAAACTACACAGGGTCAAACTACAGCCAGATTTTCCTTCAAATGTGACTTTCAATATCAAGCTCCTGCTAACACTCATGTTAATACGCCTGGTGAGCGGTTTATGTGAATGCTTTAAAATGTGTGTGTGTGTGTGTGTGTGTGTGTGTGTGTGTGTGTGTAAAACATTTGTGTGTGAGTGTGCAGGAACATTATTACGAGGGTTGTTTCTCCTACAGGAAAAGTAAATTGCCTGCTCATGAAAAGTCATGAGCATTTAGTGGGGGAAATTTTTTATTGTTATTCAATTTTATTTTGATTTATTTTGTTTTGTGTTTTTTATTTGTATATTAGCCACAACCCAAGTTCTACCAAGGAAACCAGGTTGCCAGTCCCCAAATCACTCTTTATAACATCTTACTTGGGAATCGTATGTTGTTCTTAATAAAAATAACCCTCCTAACAATTGCATCCAGATCTACAGAGATGATTCGTGGGAAGGTGCACCTTTAGTTAGCATCCCACCATGGCGTGGCCAGGGGACTCCAGGACACACCAGAGAGCATGAGCTCCCGCCTTACGTCGGTGTAGAGACTATGTGCAGTGTGACTTATGCTATGCACAGTTTAAATAACGTTAAGTGTCACAACTTTCAAGTTTCTCCTTTGCTCTTTAAATATGTCCTCAACGTTAATCACAAGTAACAGTGAGTTTCCCCAGTCTCGCTGGTGCCCACCAGGGAGTGACCCTAGTAAACTTAAAAGGAAGAAACCTATGTGCAGCCTCGACCAGACAAAGCCAATTTCGGAAAACCTCTGCCGGCTCAGTAGGCATTCGCTGCAGACTCCCAGTTTCTTCAAAAATAATGTGACTGAAATGTGACCAAACTCAGGAGTTCCTAAAACAAAAAAGCAGAAGATGCAGACTCCTCCTAACTCAAAAGTTAATTTATCTTATGAAATGGCTATGTGTTCTAATGACAGTACCACCAGGCTCCAGGTGACGGATGTGCACCGAGGACATCATCCCAGATACTGTGCTTACTCACAGCGGACGGGTCCAGAAACAGCATGGAGGCTCTGGGGTCTCGGCCACATTCTGTTTCTTGTCTGGGAGCTGAACTCAAGATGTGTTCACTTCGTGAGAATTCAGCCAGTGATCAACTGATAAATCGACAATTTGGTACTTTTCTGTGTATGTGTTATACTTACCCTACAACAACCACATCAAACATGGAAAATTTTTAAAATGATGTCATTTACACGATATCAATATCTAACATAACCTTTCCCAAGCCCTCTCCTCAGCTCCAGTTGCTTTTATACTCTAGAAATAGTCATACATTCTGTGTAATTGCTCTGAGCAGTCAGCGTACATCATCTGAGACCAAAGATGAGGGCAATCTGCTATTCATTTGGCAAAATAATTCAACAGACCTATTGTGAACCTATTATATGCCAGGCACTATTCTAAACACAGCGGCAAGGAGACCAGCAAAACGCCTGCTCTCGTGGAGCTTCTATTCTGTGGCAGAAGCACAGTGAATAAGCAAATGGAGAGCTGTTGACCAATAATACAAAGATCACTGGGGCGGACAAGATAAAATAATTTTTAAATTCAATGTACTAATTTGCTAGGCAAGCACATACATACCAGTGAAGAAATTCATTAAGTAGTTAGTTCACTGAGGGGGAAAGTTGGGGAGTTTCAAATACTGGAAAAGACAGTTAGTTACACACATTAAGGACTGAAAACTAGCACTGTGGTTGGGAACTCGAGCCCATAGGTCCTGGGGGAAGTGGTAGAACAGCACTGTTCTTGGTCATCAGGGAGGAGTCTTGGATAAGGTGTCACTAGGGTTTGGTAGCCCGGGTGGCTCAGTGCTGCCAAGTGCCATGAAACACAGTGTTGGTGTCCTCTAGGCAGTTGCTACTGAAAGAGGAACACTTTCCTGTTAAAATGTGTAAGACAACTTCAGGGGCTGACGGGGGGCTGTAGAAAAATTAAAAGCAGGATGAGGCTTAAAGAGTGCCTGGGTAGACGGGTACAAAGCATAGTCAGGGAGAGCCTTGTGGAGGGTGGCGTTTTGACCACAAACCTCAGCTTGTGGGGGAGGAGATTAACAGGTGGAGGAAACAGCACAGTCAAAGGTGCTGAGGCAGGATCTTAGGGTAACGCTGAATGTACAGCTGCTAAAGACAGTGGGAAAGTAGCCCAGGAAACGTGGAGAAAGCCACATTCTAGGGAGTGAACACCACTGAAGGTTAAGGGAGAAACTGCAGCTCCAAATGTGTCCTACTGGTTTAAAAAAAAAAACTGTGTGTGTGTGTGTGTGTGTGTGTGTGTGTGTGTGTGTGTGTGTGCGCGCGCGCGCGTGCGCACGCATGTGCCCTACATCCTCCTACACGTGGCTCATGATTAATTACAATGAAACAGTGTAAGAACTCTGTGACCCACTGTGTTTTTCTGGGTGCCAATAAGCTAGATAACAACCAGGAAGTCAACTCTTCCAGAGACTTGCAGACAGATGTTAGAAAATTCATTGTGCCTCAAACAACCTAACAAATAACCCATCTGAGGAGGGGGCGGCCCGGGTACTCAGCTCCTTACTCTTTCTAGCTGGGGAGTTCCCACTTTGGTCTAAGCAAACAAGCGCTGCTATTCAACACAGAGAATACAACAATGAATATTCAGTCCTGGTTCTGATTTTTGGAAGAACCCAGCAAAACAGGGGGGAAACAATCCTTTTCTTCTCCTTTGCCCCCCGGGGTTTTGTGAATCTCCCTTGAAAGGGGCTGAAGAAGCCTCTGCAGGAAAGCCCTCCCCGTGCTTCTAGAAACTGCTTTGGTCTCTTTATGTATATTAGAACAATTAACATCTAGTTTCACCATACAAAGGACTTTCTCTCCTTTTATGTTTTACTTCTTAAAATTCCCAGAATGGTGTACAGTAAAACTGTTCACTTGAGAAATTAAGTACCGTATGTGATAAGACAGTTGGATGAAATTTTTAAGCTGTCATTAAAAATGATTATAATTAGGACAAACTACAAGAAAATGCTTTAAAATTGAGACCCGAGTGAATTAAAAATTAAGGGGTATATTATGTATTATCATGTTGAAGGACTGGGTTTTCCGTGTCTAACACCCATTAACACTAATATGGTTGCCTGCGTAAATCCCGCGAGCTGAGACACAAAGGCACCCCTCTCATTTGTTTTGCTAACGAGACAGCACTTTCTGTACTCAAAGGGAGTGGGGAAAGGAGCAAATGTAAACAGTTTACCTTTCCTCTGCTGTGGGAGTGTTTCCCAAGAAGTCTCTTCTATCCTGAGAGGACATTAAAATATTTCATAACAAGGCTGAGTTTTCTCTCCTCCTGAGGAATGTTCCAGAATCATCTAGAGTGAAACTATAACTATGTCATGTTCAAATTTTCTTTATTCCTTTAAGGGTGAAAGAATTCTTAACCACATTCACTTGGGGAAATTAGAATTGTAAACTTTACTCTAGCCACGTACTTAAGAGACATGTAGGCCAATTTGATCTACTAGCAGGTCCTGAAGAAGTTGCAAGGCAGGTCATTGTTTTTCTTATCAAGTCGCATATTGGATCAGCCTGCTTCATTTCCCACAGGTACTCATGAGTTATTCCCCTCTCTTTGATCTCCCACCATCTTTTACAACTCACCATCTCATTAGCATTTTGCATCCCTCCACATTTCCAGGGACGCAAATAGACTGAGAAAACTGAGTATCAAAGTTTGTAGTTTTTAATACTACTGCTGACCTTCTCTCATGGCATTATTTCAAAGTATTATTATGCTAAGAGAATTCTGGCCTTTGGACCTTTTCTTCCCTTGGAGATGGGGGAGGGAATGGCAGGGATATGAAGGGCAAATAAAGGGAGCAGGAGAAAGTTCTTTTTTGCTACAATATCTTGAAGACAAGAGTGAATGAGTATAACGGAGTGCCTAGGACGTGCCTACAAATATGCCAGCAGTTTATAGATCCATGAGGGCAGACCTGGCTTTAGTGGGTACTCAAGAAAAATTTGTGGGTTGACTCTGTAAGGTAAGAACTGTTAAAATTGGAAGGCCTTTGGTATATACAGAATTCATATTGCCGATTTTGACTATTCAAGAAACAATCCAAATACCATAATCCTTAGTCCTTGTAATTGTGCAGACATACTGCAGCAAGCAGAATCTTAAAGTGGCCCCTGTCATCCCCACACCCTGGTTATTCATGTTTTTGTGCAATCCCCTCCACTTGAGTGTGGGCAGAAACTCAACTTGCTTCTAACCCATGGAATATAGCAAAGGTTACAGGCTGCATGAGATTGCATGTACATGATTACATGAGATCATCCATCTTTGCTGGGATCTCTCTCTAGCTCTCTCTCCCTCTCTCCCTCTCTCTTTCTCTCCCTCCCTCTCTCCAGCTCGCTTTGTCTAAGAAGCACACTGCCATAAGCGGCATGTTGGGGAAGACCACAAGACCACTTGACGATTACCTGCAGGCAGCCTCCAACTGCTGAATGTAGCCTCCAGCTGACAGCCAGCAAAACGAAATGAAGCCCTCAGGCCAACACCTACAAGGAACTGAATCTCCCCACCATCTCCTGAGCAGGAGAGCAGACCTTCCCTCCTTGAGCCTCCAGCTGAAAACCCAACCCTGGCTGACACCTTGACTGCAGCCTGAAATCATGAGCTAATAAATGTGTGTGGTTCTAAGTTTCTATGTCTGTGGTAATTTGTTAAGCAGCGATACATAGCTACATTGAGTACAGGCACTAATTTGAATTTCATGTATAACAAACTTAGACTCCAAGAGCTCATCACTTGCTTCGTGAATGAGTACCTATTATCACTTTATTGTCCTTACACTTTGTTTTACACAAATGCCAAAATGCTTACTAAGAATGCAAAGGAGTTCCTTAAATGTTTTCAGTAGTACTTGGCTGTAATTTTTGGCTGAAATTATATTTGCAGTGGTCTCAATACACGTCAAGTGTCTGCTACATAAGCTCATGGGAAAAATGAGACCTTTTAACAAAATTTCTCCTCAGCCCTGAGTAGACATCGCTTTACCTAGAAGTGAGTTTTCTTTAACTTTCTCATAAAACAGTCAGTCGGTCTGACGCTCTGGAAGACGCAGCTATAAAGACTGCAAAACAAGCTTAAGGTTGAATAATTAGGCACATTGGTGCAGTGGAACCTGACATAGATTCTCAATTTCCAAACCAATGCCAGTGCTAGTGACATTTAATGTATTCCCAGTCCAGAACAAGAGTTTTAATAGGTTGGTTACATTAGATGGTTTGGTGCAATTTGTTTTTTTGTGTTTTTGTTTTTGTGTTTCAAGGTTGATCAAAGATCTTTTGAATATTAATTTTGTATATTTAAACAAAAAACAACCTCACCTTTTTCTTCACCAGCACCCCCAACATTATAAAATCAATTTCTTTATCTCAGTTGAACTTACACTTCTGTGTTTTTTTAACCACAGCAGCTTCTCCTATCATTCACAAGCTGGTTTCCTCCAGATGTGACAAGTTATCCAGCAAATGTGTGTGATAGTGCATAGTTTGCTCTTGTGGGAGGTTGGAAGCCTATGTGTCTGTCTTCAATCTAGATGTTCATGGAAACATCACCTTTCCCTCCAGAATTTTCAGGCCATCACCATAATCGAAACCATTTATTAAGCACTTACTATGTGCCAGGTACAGCGTGGGTTCTTTATACACATTTGGCTCATCTACATAACCATTCTGTGAAACTGGCATTTGTCTTCTTGTTTACCAAAAAAAGAAACTGAGGCTCAGAGGCTGTGTTCCTATTACCTCCCATGTGACTGCAGTGTAAATAACAGGTGACAATCTGAAGGAATGGTTTGATTCAGGCTTAAAAATTCCAGTGTTAGTATAATTTCACCAAAATAAAAATTTTCTAAGCCTATTTCAATATAAGAATTATCCTAATTTGGCATGTAAAGAAATAAAAGCCTTATTTAGCTTAATAGGTTTTCCCAATGGCAAAATAAAGAAATCGAATGCACGCATAGACATTCATTGCATAGCTGGTTGAGACCACCTCTGGTCTCTGGTCTCAGTTCCTTTTTGGTTCACTCTGCCGCCTTGGACAAGTCGCTTCACCTGTCTTGACCAGAGTTTACTCACCTGTGAAAGGAAGGAAATGGACTAAAATTTCCTCTAAGGAGAGCTTCTAGCTCCAAGACTCTGTAACTACTTTATTATCTTCTTTTTAGAAGCATAAACATTTTTGCTTTGATGACAAAAGTCACACCACATGTGTATGTATATGCACACATACACACATGCACATTTTATGATACATTCAGGAGCACTAAGCCCACTTCCACTGATCGTGGTGTTTGCATCACCACTCTTCTGAAAAACATACCTGGACTCTTAAGCTCTGGGCGTTTTGTGGGCTGTCTAGCCACCTCCCATCCCCACCCACCTGGCTAGGCTTCAAGATTAAAGCAGACTGATTAGCAAGGAACCCCTATTCCAGGCCTTAATATGAAATTCCCAGGAGTTACCAATCATAAAGTGACTTGATGCCAAAACATCCAGGTGGGGAAGAAAAATTAATAAATTATAGAGATATTTTATATATACAATTCCAAATATGGCTCCGTGGAGTTGGGAAACATCTGGGTGATGGATTGGAATTTCACTTCTGCTTCGGCTCTTTAGCATAACATAAACACAGGCTGCAGTCCCTAGAGATAAATGGGAGAGTTGGAAACTGCAAAAGGTAGATTGAGAAAGAATCAGAGTTTAAAACTGTGGCCATGATGCTTGCCAACTGGAAAGAAATTCTAAAAATTCGAAGCAGTCCATAGCATTTTCTCTCAGAATTAAATTAAAGATATAGTGTCCAGGTGGCTAAAATTAGAAGCCATTTTGTATATTCTTTCACCCTTTGGATGTAAATTTGGGTAAATATGTATTTTTTTATTTGAGTTTATATTTGTTTCAAAGGCCTATTAATGTGCGGTTGGTTACAGTTTTCTCCTACTGATTCTACATATGAACTAAGATTTGGGGCATTGGAGAACTATTTTCTGAAAATAGTCTTCCAAAGTGCTATTTCTTTAAAAGTACCAGATGAAGATATATGGTATATAGCACAGGCAAGCTACAGTATGAATTTTAAAGCCTTCCACATCCAATTACTTGCAATAAATTCGTTTCTTTCCCAAGCTGTAATAAATCATGTATGTATAAATGCTACAGAATTTAAATATGAGTAGAGTTTTAGTGTAATAGTATATCAATAGGAATCAGTATTTTTGTTATATATAGTACCATTTAACATACGTGAAGTAAAATCTCATTGATTTGGGTGTGCTAATTCAGAGTTTGTGGAGCTGGCTTAAAGTTGACTCTTCATTAGGGAAGTCATTCTTCATAGAAAGCTCAAATTAAAGTTGTAAATAAGACTGCAAATGGGAATGTGTAAAGTACTTAAGAGTAAATTTAAAGTACTTTAGAAGTGCCGTTTGCATACAAAATTGTTATGCTAATTATAAGTAATTCTTATTAAAGTAGGTCTCATGAAATGAACTTCTAGGCAAGTTCACTTAGTGAATTTGAGTTACAGAATGTGGTAGAAAGTAAGAAACCAGAATTTCTTTTAAATACTGTATTCTCTAATTCAGAATTTTCATTAATTGTAAATTACCATTTTTTGCTAATTAATCCAAATTGCTAACATTTTGCTAGCAATTTCAGTTCAAGTAGGTTTTTTAAAAATAGGATTAAATCATAGTTTTCTAACTAAATTCTGTATTTTCCAATATCAGATGGGCAATGTTTTTATGGCCTGATACTGTATATTTCCCAGTTGTTAAAACTGATACATAGATAAAAGTTATTTTGGAAATGTAGAGGGGAAAAAAGCAGAGATGATGGCAGAGAAATCCCCCACACATACACACTTTTTCACATTCTGAGAACTGGCTAACCACAAAGGGCCACCCTGGTCTCACATATTCTGAGACAGCACCCACCTCTACCTTCCCTCTCAGATAAGACCCATCTCCATTTTTCCTCTGGATGCCCAGAAAACTCCTTGATGACTCTCTTGTTTACCTGCCTCAATGAAACCCTAAACTCACTTTCTTTTCTTTGAGACTGTCCTCATTAGTTAAAGTGTTCTCCCTGCTGCAGTAGCATGAGTAGAATCATCTCCTTATTTGTTCTGTGCATTTTGTCTATCACAGCATGGGGCTGTGGCTTGGGTATAACTGGACCTCCTCTTCAGATTCCTGCTTATTGAGCTAGGTAACAGGGGCAACCCTTTCTTGACTGGCTATCTAGGGACCCAAAAGTAAGTCCAACTCCTGATCTGCTGTGGACCCTTGCCCCTTGGCAGGAAGGTAAGGATGCGATGTTTATCCTTTTTGAATACTCTCTCAATTTCAGGTACTGATTTCCACTGATTTTATTACCTGACCATTCTGTAATTTCTGTAAACAGATTAATGGTTTATAGAAACCTTGTCTCTGTTGGTACTTATTTGCAAATGAACTAGAACATTTTTGCCTTGTTTAGATGATCTTACCAAATTTTCAATTCTTACAGTTGTTGACATAAGAAACATCCAAACCTGTAGAGAACTTCAATGAGTTTATTTGAGCCAAATTGAGGACAATTGCTGGAAAGCAAAATCTCAATGGATTAAGAAAATGCTCCAGAGAATGGCAGTTTTGCAGCTTATTTTATACATTAGAATCAAAGGAGGAGACGTGAGGAGGGTTACATGAAATCCACTGGTGGTAGATTAAGGGGGAGGGAGAAAACAAAGTGGGGAAATCTCTGGGATTGGATAAAAAGGAAAAGGGAGTGACATATACTTCTTTTACATTGGTGGGTACAATATGGTTAATAATTAACATTATAGCACATAGAGGTGCTATTCAGGGAACAAGATAACGAGGGGTTCTGTGGTCTCTTGCTCTGGTGCAGTGCATTGTGCCCTGAGGAGCCTGAAAAAGGGGATTATTCCAACATTCCAAGGGTATGTTATCTTAGATGCAAAAAAAAACAACAGACAGGCTCACCTAAAGTAAAGATTGACCTTTGTCAAGGAAGCTACAGGCCAAGGATCTACCCGCCATGACCTGCTTTTAGTTAGGGGTTTTTATGTTCAGACCATCCTCTTTGGTTAATTTTGGACACTGAGATTGTAGGACCTCTGAGCTTGTTAGGTTTAGTATGTGACCCCTTTTTGTCCCACCGTTCCTTTCAATATCTGGTTACAATTTTCCAAACTAGTGTTTCCAATTTTTCCTCTCTCTGACTCAGCATCACCAAGAGATAAACCTGACTGGCCAGATCCCTGTCAGGCTCCGAACGCTGAAGAAGCCCTGCAAGCTGAAGTCTGGGAACATGATATAAACCTCAAAGGACTCACCTCCACAGCCAACCATGTGTGGGCCAGAATTCTCCCAGGACAACCACTGTCTGGACAGTTAAAGAAGCTGAACATGCATGTGTAAGAGAGGTAGCCAATACCACAGACACTCACCAGAGCATGAACACACCCACTCGAGAACACAAAAAAACTCTGAATTGCACAACTGCAAGATTTTCCTCCACAGAACCCTGGGAATCCACCAGGCTGGTGACCCTTGGAGTTTAATTCCTGGCCCTTTACTGGAATACAACCTTTTATATTAATATTTTTCTTTTTCATTTTAGGCATTCCTCTTTGAAGATTCCTGATCTCCAGGACTCTAAGACAACTGACCTTTGCCTCCACCTCTCAACTGGGTTTGGAGAAAAGCAAACAAGAATCCTCCAGATATGATTTCTTAGACCCTATTTTTGATCACCTCTGAGATGTTCAGTAACAAATTGTATTCATTCATCTTGAACAAAAGGGAGGACTGACTATGTTGAACTTTGTTTGAGCCTTGTGCCTCCAGAAAGCAGCAACACTACAAAAATCCTTCCTACCCTTTCACATTCTGAGAAAGAGCTAACTTCCAAGGACCACCCTGCACCCACCTGTTCTGACTGGCCTTCACCCTTCTTCAGGGACTCAGACAAGACTCATCTCCATCCTCCCTCATAACTCCCATAAGACTTGGGATGACTTCCTTGATTACATGCCTCTGTAAGCCCCAAGGCCCCCTTCCTTTAATCTGTGAGATGTTCCTCATTAATGACATTCTCCCTATTGCAAGAGGCTTAATAAAATCATTCCCTTGAATGCCCTGTGCCTTTTGTCTTTCACACTGGAAATTTTGGTGAAAGTACATGTGTGACCACACATATCCTGTAGGATGCAAGCCTATACAGTGGGGGATGAGGGAGGAAGTTCAAAGTGGGTATTCACAATTCTACAAACTCCATCAGTGATTGTTCTTTCATAGAGTAGTCTTCCATCAGTTCAAGCTAATGAAATAATTGTCAGATATCTCAGCTGGGGAAGTGTAGACACCTGCTCGAAAACTCTGGTCCTCATTAATTTTATCTCTTCCCACAAAACCCTGAGAAAAATGGGACATGAATATTTCCTGACTGCCTGCCTATTTATTTCCTGCAGATGAAATTGAATCACTAGTCAAACTTAAAAAACAAATAGTTGTTCACTTTCTGCTGCTTATTGCCAAAACGATGTCTATCTAAATCTGTTGTATAGGTCAGTTCCTGGTGTCCTCCTGTCAGATATATTTTCTCCCCCTTCTACTTTCTGTATTTTATCAGCACTGAAGTAAGAAAGAAAAAGATGGGAAGATAAAAATATAGTGGATAAAATGTAAAATTAGAGTAAAATATGTAAATTAGAAAACCAAAGAATTTCCTCCATAATTGAAGATATCATCATAAAGGAGACCTTATCTTTGCAATCTACTTTATCTTCAAATTAAAAGTACAGAGAAAATAGATCTACCTTTTGACTAATAATAGAAAGTCTAAGTTGCTTATGTCGCTGGTGTCATTCAAGTCCTGTTTTCAAAAACTTGCATCCAGAACACTCTGTCTTAAGAGGATGAACTGTTATTTCTGTAGCTTTTAATAACTGACAACTCCACATTTAAATCTCAGGCTGTACATACTGTCAGCATCCAAATTTGCCCAGACAAACAGAAATGGAAAAAACAAAAATAACATGAGGAAAAAATGCGCTATTAACAGCTGTGTAAATAACAGCAGTAACATTAACTAATAAAAGGAAAGTAGTGATCCCAGGAAGAACCAAAGAAGGAATTCAAGTTGCTGCAAGCAGAGTTAGAAGGGTCGGCTGTATTTCATCTCCTTCCCAAATTCAGTTTTCTTTCGAAGTTACTGCATCAAGGAGCCTAGAGGAAAACTTTTCAAAGCAAACACTTTCATCATTAAAGAAAAAATAAGAATAAAGTGAAAACATTTCTTACCTACCATTTTTGAGAGAGAGAAAGGACAAGAGGGCTCAGATATTACTCTCTTTTCCCTAATCATTTGCCTTATTCACACACTTACATTTGAATAGGACTGTATTACTGCTCCGAGTACAAAAATGGAGGGAAGACACTTCACTCCAGTGCAGCCACTGCACTTTGTTAAAGCCCCTTTGGTTGCTGGTAATAAAAATCCTTTCAAACTTGCTCAAGCAAAACAAGGGACTTTTATTTAAAAGCTTCCAGGGGAATCACTGGGAACTCAATAGTGGGAAGTACAATTGGGTCTTTTCAAGAAATAATGATTGTGTACCTGAAATTTACCAGGCATCATTCTACATGCTGGAGACCAAGGGTGAAAGAGACCAGCAGAGACACCTCTCCCATGGGCTTGCATTCCAGTTGGGAAAGACAGCCAATAAACATACAACCAAGTAAATAGGAATATCAAATACCAGTACATGCTATGAAGAAGATAAAATAAGTATGCATTTTACAAAGTAAGATAAAATAAGACTCCTGGAATTAGGGAGAGGAAGGAAGTCGGGGGCTTTTTGCACTGAGGAGAGCTTCCTTGAACAGGTGAAACTTGTACTGAAACCTCAATGAACGGAAAGAGACTGGAGCTGTGAGTCCTGCAAAATCTAGGGGAACAGCTTTGCACGCAGAAGGAACATGTCAAAAGCTGGAAGACCAGAGTTCGCTGTCCAACAGGCACATAATTTAGCCACATATGTAATTTTAAAATTTTCTAATTGCTACATCCAAATAAAGCAAAAAATGGACAGGTGAAATCAACTTTGACATCATTTAGCCTAACATATCCAATATGTTATAATTTAATTTCAACATATAACCAATACAAAAATCATTAATGAGATATTTCACATTTTTATACTGTCTTCAAAATCTAGTGTGCATTTTGTACGTAAAACGCATCTTAAATTGGATGCTAAATTTTCAATACACAGAATAAAATCTAATCCTATCCAAAGAATAAAGTTATGTTTAAAGGAAATAATATTGTATGCTGCTTCAGTTTTCAATTAAAATGTACATTAAGCCTTAATTTGATCAAAACTTCAGCTCCTCAGTTGCACTCATCTCAGTAGCCACATTTGGCTCATGGCTACTGTTTTAATGAGAACAGAATGAAAGCACAAGGAATTAGGGAGAGTGGGGGGTCCATGGACTGAGAAAGAGGGAAGAGCCAGCAACATAAGCCAAGACACAGGTTGGAAAGGAATTTGGAATTTGGGTTTTATTCTAAGTATAATAGACAGCTATCAGAGTTATACTAACTTCCTATTACTAATATAACAAATTACCAGAAACTTAGTGGTTTAAAACAACACAAATTTATTATCTTGCAAATAGTAAGGTCAAACATCTGAAATGAGCCTTCCTGGGCTAAAATCAAGGTGTCGGCAGGGCTGCTTCCTTCAGGAGGACCCAGGAGAAAATCTGTTCCTAGCTTCTTCCAGTTTCTCGAGGCTGCTGGCATCCCTTGGCTTGTGACCACATCACTGTACCGCTGTTTCCGCTATTGCATTGCCTCTCCCTATCTATTTGACCCAGTGCCTCCCTCGTATAAGGCCCCTTGTGATTGCTTTGGGCCCACTCAAGTATTCCAGGCTAATCTCCCCATCTCAAGATCCTTCACTTAATTACATTTGCGAAGTCCCTTTTGCCATGTAAGGTAACACATTCACAGGTTTGGGACTCCTAAGGGGACATCTTTGTGGGAGCATTATTCAGCCTATCACAGAGAGTTTAAGCAGGGGAAAAGGACATGATCTCATGTGTGCTTTAGAAAAAAACTCCACTGGCTGTTAGACAAAGAATGACCTATCCATAACGAAGGGAGAAATTGGGCTAAGGGGCTGATTGGCAGGAATCCAGGTGACAGAGTGAACACATCATGGAGATATGCTAGTTTTCGTCTAACCAGCACCTTCCCTACGTTTTCTTTAGGGAACTACTCACCAGCACTACAATCAGGAACTCCAAAGGTCTGCCAGGGCTGTAGCTCTCCAGTGAGAAGAAGGGATATATGACTCAAGAACAACCAATCATCACAGCCCATTCACCTGGCAAGGATGGTTGGTCCACGAACGAGCATGTGATTCAAAATGAATTTTTCATCCTGAATTGCTCAGTGTGGAACTGGAGAAGAACTGGCCTTGCCTTTTGGCTCCTAGAGTTGAAAGCATGCAAATCAGGGACTTGCAAGCAGCTGTTTTTTTCACCACGTGGAGAGAACTTCTCTACAGGGGGAGAGAACGAAGCCAGCACACGAGCCACGGAATGCAGGGAGCCTCTAGACCAGCAGTTCTCAACCTGTGGGTCGCGACCCCTTTGGGGGTCGAATGACCCTTTCACAGGGGTCGCCAGGTACTCATATGTGGGCATATCTGCATGTGGGTGGACCTGCCTGGAGACGGCTAGAGGAGCGGTGTCTCAGTTCCTAAGACCATCGGGTCTTAGGCGACCCCTGTGAAAGGTTGAGAACCGCTGCTCTAGAAGCTGGGGAAGGCAAGAAACCGAATCTTCTCTGGAGTATCCACAAAGAATGCAGCCTTGCCATTACCTTGATTTAAGCCCAGTGTAAACCAAAATTAATTTTAGACTGTAATAAAGAATAAAAAGCATTTATCTGAGCAAAAAGAAGCTGTAGCCAAGACAGATTCAGGTAGCAACCTAAATTGTATTCCACTGAGACAAAGGGGAGGCAGTCTTTTATAGTGAAAGTTCCCGCCCAGGTTCTCAATTAGTTCTCAATTTGTTTTATATAAATGAGGTATCCAAATTGTGCAGTTCTGATTGGACAGGGCAGGTCTCAGTCCATTGGTAGAAAGACAAAACTAGGGTTTCTCTGCAGTGGTTGACTCAGATGGCTTAAACAAGCAGGACATAGTGCGGGTAGCCGAGAGTTCAGAGGCTATGAGGAGCTCCTGTCAGCACATTTCGTTATTTAGAAAATTTGGGCCCTCAGTCAACCATGGCAGTCCATCTTGGCAGATAAATTATCTGAATTTTCACATCAAATGACTCTTCTCAGAATCCACATTGGTCAGACTGGTTTTGGACTTCTGACCTCCAAAACTATAAATTTATAAATTGGTGATGTTCTAAGTCACTAACTTGGTGATAATTTCTTATAGCAGCAATAGAAACTAATACATAGGTGCTTGTGAAATATTTATGGAATGAGTAAAAAAATTATGAGTGAGTGATAAATAAGGGTCATTATAAACACAACAGACCTAGAAATCCTAATTTCATAGTCTCATTGATTCAGGCATAAACAAGTAATTATCAATGTGCTGAGATTACAAAAAAAGAATATTGGGAGTTATGGGAACATATACTACAGAGAAAAGATGTAATATAACCTAAAGGGTCAGGTTAAACTTTCCTAAAAGAAGTATTATTCGAACTGGTAGAAATTTATATAACCACAGAGGGTTGCCATTTTTGCCAAAGTTCAGAAGGAAAACATTTCTTTTCATTGGTTTGTGTTCAGGACCCACGTTGGTTAATTGCTTTGTTTTCAAGTTTAGATTTTCTAGTGAACTGTGTACATCTGTGGGGATAGATGAGACCCCCGCTTTCCTACACATCACTCCGTTCATGCAATGCTCTTTGAGAATGAATGCAACCCAAACGGGATAGTGCAACTCCAGGCAGCCTACCTTACCTACCTAAAGGCCTTAATGCATCCAAACCACACACAATACACAGTCCAATGCCTAAAACATTGCATATGAATGAAATTATCATATAAGCTCCATAATGAAGCAAAGGAGAGGATTATCTGTTGAACCATTTTAAAAAACGTAATTGTATTTACGCATTCTGACCTCTCCCTGTACTCCCACACCCTTCCTCCAGATAACCTCTAAAAACCTTCACTTTCCCCATGGTGCTCTGTGCCCTCAGGTAGCCTACCTTACTCAGCAAACCCAAAGCAGTAGGATTCAGAGGTTTGGCAAGAAAGAAGAAAAGAGGGGGGAAAATATCATTTTTGAGCCTTTCATGTTTCAACTAGACCTTGCTTGCTCCCCAGTGCCTTAGGGAAACAGGCAAAAAGCAAGAGAAACAAAAGAAGTTAATATTTGGGCTTGCAAGGGACCAGATCCTGATGATTTAAATTCATATTCATAGGCAATTTTTGAAACCGTATATAATTTTCTCCCTAGTTAATGACTTTAGAAATGAAGTCTATTTGAAGCTAATAAAGTCTACGGTGTTACAGCAGTGTTACTCGGATGCACAGGCCCGAAGAGGAAGGAGAGGGAGGGGCATTTTAGCGGGGGCCCTGGAAGGATTAGTGGGATCTCAGCGCGGGGTGATGGTGGTAGCGGGTGGGCAGGGGGAGTCCCGCTTCGTCCCTTTTCCTGACCTTGCAGCCTCTTCTGTGTAATTGATTCCTGCAGCAGTTCTAGCCAAACTCGCTTTCTGTGGATTCTGCGGATTCCTCCACCTTTGCATTTCTTATACTTGCTTCCCCACCCCTCAGCCCTTCTTCCATCCAGCCCTTGGCCTCACAGACACTCCACTTTCAAATCTCATTTCAACTTTCGGACACGTTGGCAAGTCTAGCATCCTTTAGTGTGACTACTTGTTCAGTGTTCAGCTCCCTCACTAGACTGTCAGTTCCACAGGGAGTAAATCAGTCTCTTCTTCTCCCTGCATTATGAGGCCCAGAGCAGAAGCTTAACAGATACTTTCTGAATTAATCTACAAGTGCTATTTGAAAACGCTCTGAGGGGCTGCGATTTGGGACTGTAGATTCAGGCAGAGCAGTTTCCTTCTCTTGCCATCTTGAACCCTTTGGAGCTGATACTGTGTTGCAAAGGACTCCAAGGTCACATCCAGGCTCACTGGAAAAGAACACCATGGCTTCAGTGCTGGAGAATGGCAGCCTCTCAGCTGTGGATTTACTGTCAGTGAAAAAACAAAGGGCTGAGTGGTCCTTTGACTTATCCTTCAATAATTTAAACAATCCGAATCATTTTATTCTCTCATTAAAAACACTTGGGTGACATTTTTCCCAGAGGAAGGAGGTTCCCTTGCAGACTTCTTCAGGCTCATTTGCCCTCCATAGTCCTGGATTCGGAGGTCTCAGAGAGCATTTGTATGAAATGGACCTTCCCAGTGGGAAAATGGGAGGGGCAGCCGTCAGATGCTGACTATTTGCTAGAAACTAACCTGTGCGCCCATTGAGTGGCCTGGCCTGCTTTTTAAAGGAGCGAGATTACTCAGAGCTCTTGTCATTTCCTGAGTTAAGTTGACACGGTTTTGGCATCAGCTTCACAACTTCACTTTGTGCCATCAGGCAGCACTGGATCATTGTCTACGAGTCATTGTGACAATTGGGAGTCACATTCAAGTGACAAGGAAATTATTGCTGGAATAAAAAAAAGTTGAGGGAAGCAATTATTGTGTATTCTCATTATCTGGCTTTCAAACTTAAATATTTGGCCAAGTTGCAAGCATTTGTTTTTCAAAACAAAATGAAGAGCATAGGCTACATTCAAAGGGGGTTTCTTAGAAACCAGATTCTTTTTTATCTTTTAATGAGACACAGCAAAGATGGGTAGACACCATCAGCCTTCCAAGGCTGATCTGTCAGAGGCTGGGCAAAGTGAGTATTGAGGAGAAGGGGACATATCAGAGGCCACACTGGGCCACTTTTCCAGAACGACCTGGCCTCACTCTATTCTGATGTCTGCTGACATCCAAACACCCATCAGTCTTTCAGTTCCTTAGAGGTCAGACTGACTGGCTTCTGCACCATTACAGCCCCAGTGACTCTTCATAGTGTGGGAGTACCAAAAATGTTGTTGAGTGAATAAAAGACTGGGTCTGTGCAATCTGGGCACTCAGGTGATGCACCCTTTGTGAGGGAGCTAGATTTGAGACCCTTACCTGCATGAGAAATATTATAGTTTTTCTTTCAGTTATGAAATCCCTGATGAGTATGTAATTGAAGCACTTGAGTTTTATGGCCGGACCATCTGAATATTGTTGCAGACCCTCGTGGCCGTTAGGTCTGACCACTGCTTACCTTGCTGGGAAGTGACGGCTTGACCTGCCTTTCTCATGTGTGTGAAGATGCACCTGGGAGGGCTTGACGGATGGTAGTGTGGCAGTGAGCCCTAGACAAAAGCCTTCCCAGACCTTGTGGTCACTAAGGATTTTGAGCAGGCTTCAGACAAAGACATTCCTGGACTGTATAGTCAGCAAGACTTCTGCATTTAAAATTTCCGAATTCCTACCTCACCTGGGAGCAGTCAGGAACTGGCACAAGGCTGCATGTCCTAATAAGGAACCTTAGCTGCTAACCCGGAAACCTCAGGGTATATATCCCTGAGTCCCGCCCGGGTCAGGGCTCAGCCTCTGGATGTGAATCTGCTGAGCCAGTGCCGGCATTAGTAAAATTTGCTTCCCATGCCTTGGTGTCCTGTCTCTTTGTCTGGGTTCCCTGCAACATAATTGGGGGCTCACCCGGGAGACGGAGATGGCGATATTTTCGTCTCCCTTGTCCCCAGAGCCCGGCTCCATTGGACGAGAAGGGATGAGCACTCTACTCAGCGCCAGCGGACTCTTGTCCATCAGTGGGGACATCTCCCCTGCCGGCCATGGGGGACCGACCCGGGAGCACAAAGGAACCCTGAGGGCTACGGGAACCAACTTCGGAGCGCCGTCCGACCAGGCAGGTAAGGACCCGGGTCACTTGGTAGCCTGTCCATCAGCAGACAGAAGGGGAGACTGATCACCTCCCGGAGTCACCCGAGTTTCTCAGTTTCTGAGAGAAACCGTGACTCCTAGGAACAGGGCGGTGGGCGGAGAACGAAAGTGTTTGAGTCTGTGTGAATGAGACACAGTCTGTCTGCGAAGCAAGTGTGGAGTCCCAATCCGCGGGTCCGTGGTGCACCTCATATGGCTTAAGGTGGTATTGCTAAATTTTCTCTTATGGTTTAGTGATCCAAGTTGAGGACTTGTATTGACCCACCAATGCTAAGAGGCATCTGAGAATCTCCACAAGAGGAGAAGCCGGAGATGGACAGAGTGAATCTCTGAGTGTGTGTCGCGCCGATTTCGGGTGGTTGCCATGGGTGGGTGACAGAGTACTCAGACTCCGTTAGGATGTATGTTAAAAAATTTTAAGAAGGGGTTCTCAGGGGATTATGGCATTGAGAAGACCCCCCAAATGCTCCGTACCTTCTGTGAGATTGATTGGCCATCATTCGGTGTCGAATGGCCAGCAGAGGGAAGAGCAGACAGCAGAGAGACCTCATTAGGAAAGCTTACCTCGTTGTTACAGCAGCCCTGGTCACTCCAATCAGTTCCCTTACATTGACTCATGGAAGGCTATTTCACGTACCCGACCCCCTTGGTTGAAGTCCTGTTTGGAAAACCAGAGCAGAATTCTTTTGGCATGAGCTATAATCCCCTCACGGAAGCTGCTTAAGGAAAAAACAGAAGGAAAAAAGCCCGTCCTGTCTTCAGACCTGGAGGAAATCCCACCTCCTTATTTGCCAATTTTTCCACGCCTTCCCCAAGGGGAGCCTCTAACCCAGAACCCAGTACCGCCCTCACCGGCTCCACCTCCTCCGCCCACCATTGCCAGCCTTGACTCCAGTACCGCCCTCGCTGTCTCCACTTCCTCCGCCCACTACGCCCTTCCCGGAGTTTTTTGCCACACCTCCGCCTCCAGTCCTGACCCCCTACGGGCCCACAGATAAGTGGCTGCAGACCAAAGGCCCTGAGAGACTGGCACTCTCCAGCTCCCCCTACTGGAAACCAGAGGCCCCGTCTACTGTGATCAGGACAGCTAACATGGACAAGAATACCACAGGGCTTCAAGAACTCCCCAACCATTTTCGGGGCCACCTTGGCTTTGGACCTAAAGCCCTTTCCAGCCAGTCAAACCGGTTGTGTACTGCTCCAAAATGTAGACGACCTCTTACTAGCTGGGAAGAGCTACGATGACGCATGCAGGGTACATATCACATCCTTAAACTTTTGTGGGAAGCAGGTTACAAGGTCTCCAAGAAAAAGGCTCAGATATGCCAAGACAGGGTCAAATATCTTGGTTTCCACCTGTCACAAGGACAACGCCAGCTTGGCCCAGAAAGGAAGCAGGTGGTATGTACCATCCCGGTCCCCACCACTCGGAAACAGGTTCGCGAATTCTTAGGGGCGGCAGGCTTCTGTAGGATCTGGATCCCTACTTCTCTACTATGGCCAAACCCCTTTATGAAGCCACAAAGGGGGGTGAACGTGAACCTTTTCTATGGGAGTCTCCACAACAGAAAGCTTTTAATGAGCTTAAACGGGCTCTCACTCATGCCCCTGGCCTAGGACTCCCAGACATCACCAAGCCTTTCTTCCCCTACGTACATGAACACACGGGAATGGCAGTGGGAGTCCTTACCCAACTGCTAGGGGATTGGCACCAGCCAGTAGCCTACCTCTCAAAACAACTTGACTCAGTGGCATTAGGATGGCCACTTTGCCTGAGGGCACTTGCAGCAACGGTTCTGCTCGTGTCTGAAGCTGACAAGCTGACCCTAGGTCAGAAATTCACTGTCCGGGCTCCACACTCAGTTCGAGCCCTGTTGGATCATAAGGGACACTATTGGCTTACCAACTCCAGGATTGCCAAGTACCAAGGACTATTATGTGAAAACCCACGAGTCCACCTTGAGGTGGTACGGACCTTGAACCCAGCCACTTTACTGCCTGTAGGGCCTGGGCCCCCAGACCATGACTGCATTGAAGTCATGAATGAAGTGTTCTCCAGTAGACTGACCAACCTCTTACGGACCCAGATGTAGAATACTACACTGATGGTAGCAGCTACGTCCAGGGAAATAGACTATTGGCTGGATATGCTGTAGTAACTCTACACACCATCATTGAAGCAAAACCCCTCCCACAGGGGACCTCGGCACAAAAGGCGGAGCTCGTCTCCCTGACTCGGGCCCTTCAGCTGGCAGCTGGGGTAAGAGCCAATATTTATACCAACTCTAAGTATGTCTTCACTACCCTCCATGTTCATGGGACTTTATATAAAGGAAAGGGATTAATCAATTCAGGAGGGAAGGAAATTAAATATGGACAAGAGATTTTAGATCTCCTAGAAGCAGTATGGGCACCCAAAAGGGTGGCAGTCATACACTGCAGGGGCCACCAAAAGGGCGACACCATTGCAGCACGGGGAAATCGTAAGGTGGACCAAGCAGCCAAGTTAGCTGCAACCAAAGAAACCCTCGAACCTTCAACGTTAACAGCCTCCCTCTTTCCCAGCCCTTTAGCTGAATGGGATCCCAAATATTCCCACCAAGAAGAGGCCTGGTTCAAGACTGAAGGAGGAAACCATCTCCATAACGGATGGTAGAAATTTCGAGATGGTTGCATTGTCATACCAGAAACTCTAGCCCCGACTTTTGTCAAACAGTTTCACCAAAGGACTCACTTTGGTCGGAATGCCCTAGAATCGACCCTCAATAGGTACTTCTATGTACCCCGACTCTCCAGTATATCATGAACAGTCTGTGAAAAATGCCTTGTTTGTACTCACAACAACCCATGTCAAGGACCGGTCCTACCCCCAGGAGACCAACATACTGGCGGTGCCCCATTTGAAGATCTCACAATAGATTTCACTGAGATGCCATGCTCCAGGGGTCTTAGATACCTCTTAGTATTTGTATGCACCTACTCGGGATGGGTGGAATCCTTCCCCACCAGGACAGAAAAGGCATAGGAAGTCGCCAGGCTAATGCTACAGGAAATAATCCCTTGCTTTGGGCTGCCACTCTCAGTTGGCTCTGACAACAGTCCTGCTTTTGTAGCCAAAGTACTCCAGCTCGTAGCCAAGCTCCTCTGCATCACTTGGAAGCTACATACTGCCTACCGCCCACAGAGCTCAGGACAAGTAGAACGCATGAATCGGACCCTCAAGTCCCACCTGAAGAAACTGTGCCAAGAGACACACCTCCATTGGGACAAGGCCCTTCCAATAGCGTTCCTGAGGATACGCTCAGCTCCTACCAAGAAGATGGGCCTTTCCTCTTATGAGGTCATATATGGAAGGACACCTCCACTTATTAGAGGCCTCTGAGGGGACCTTAAAGAAATAAGGGACCTAACCTTAAGACAGCTTGAAGTGTTAGGCTCTACCTTACAGAACCTCAACCAATAGGTACAGGAGAGGCTCCCTATTAGCTTAACAACTGAAGTTCATCCCTTTAAGCCTGGGGATTCTGGGTTAAGAAATGGAATCACCAGCCCTTAAAATCCATGTGGAGGGGGCCCTTTATTGTCATTTTGTCTATCCCCATGGCAGTTAAGGTTGAAGAGATCACTCCCTGGATACACCACAGCAGATTGAAACCTGCAGCCGCTAGCTGGGACTGCACCTCTGACCGCTCCGAGCCCCTCAAGATCACTCTCTGGAGGAAGATGGCCAGAGATGTTACCGGTCCTTAGGAGGAGATCACCAGCCCCGCTTTGGTCACACCGGAAGCTGACCAATCTACACGTGGCTGAAGCTTGAGGAATTCTTCCTTGCAAGATGCTTATCCCAAGGACTCTAATCCTTATCCTCACCCTTTTCTTCCCAGTCGGGAATGGTATTACTACCTCATACCCTAAATCATGCTTCCAGTCCTTTAGGCTGGAACAACATCTCAGGTAGCCTTTGTCTCCTACACATACATGCTGGCCCAGTACTATTGGGGTAGAACCCCTAGGCCAGCAGCCTATCAAAGAAGATGATGCTCTCTAACCCACTTATGGGTTCGAGCATCAAAGGGGGGAATGTGGCAGTGGGCCTTAGACAAAGGCCTTCCCAGACCTTGTGGTCACTAACGATTTTGCATGGGCTTCAGACAAAGACATTCCTGGACTGTATGGTCAGCAAGACTTCTGCGTTTAACATTTCCGAATTCCTACCTCACCTGGGAGCCAGTCAGGAACTGGCACAAGGCTGCATGTCCTAATAAGGAACCTTAGCTGCTAACCTGGAAACCTCAGGGTATATAGCCCCGAGTCCCACCCGGGTCGGGGCTCAGCCTCTGGATGTGAATCCGCTGAGCCAATGCCAGAATTAGTAAAAGTCGCTTCCCACGCCTTGATGTCCTGTCTCTTTGTCTGGGCTCCGCAACAGTAGAAACATGGCACATCATCTTGTATTCTTAGTTCGAACCTTGTTTTTACATTAAAGCAAACACAGCTACAGTATTAAACAGAACCTGAAATATGAAAAGAAAAAAAAGTAAAAACATGCTAGGCAACTACCAATACATTGCTTTTAGCTTTTCCCTCAAAACCTCCAGTCTGTCCTGTGCACATATGGGCACCACAGTGATAATAGAGAAACGCTGACAAATTCTGTGTAATCTAATTCTATATGGGCTTCCTATCAGTGAAAATTTGGAAAATGTAAGATTTCTCAGTTCCTTCTTCTATGAAACGGGGGTGATAATGGTACCTCGGCGCAGCCATAAGAGGGGTACTCGATACCCAGGAAATGCTGCAATAAAGGCTGGCCGTTGCCATCGTCGTTTTTATCACTGTTTTGTTGTTGCTGTTTTATTTAAGCTTCTGTGACAGTTTCAGGAATGCTGAGGAGTAACCACTTTGTAAAGTGGAGCCATATAAAACACTGGAAAAAGAAAGGGATTAATTAATATCATTTAACCTAAAAAGATTTTTCAAATTTTAAGGGGAAATCGTCCAATATTGGAGAAGAAGTTTCCTGGTGAATTCCAGAGCATGTCTTGCTCACGTTCTCTTCCTCACCCACTTGTGTTCTCAGTGGCTGGGGGCCGCCCACCTGCTGTGCCCAGAGCCCTGAGGCCTCCCCTCCTCCGGTGGCCCTTCTGAGACACGCCCTCTGTCTCCTTGCCCAGTTCCAAGCATTTCAGCCCGTCTGCTGGCTGCTTTGCCCTTCTGCCATCACCACCTTCTGCTAACATAGGCAGGAAAAGCATCTGTCTTCTGTCACAGTGTTGTCTTTCTTGATCTTTCTGACCAGTTTCTCCAGATAAATGTAGAGTAATAGAGAACTTCTGAAGAGTAAACAGGGAAACACCTAAAACTGCAGAAAGGAGGAGCTTGGGAAGATCCATGTGAATTTTTCTGGTCTGTCAATTGTTACATGAGTGGTATTTATTGAAAATGAAAATGTTTCCCCAGACCTAGCATGCAATAGGAATAGTTAATAAGGAGATTTCTTTCCTGTGTTACTGAGCCATGCCAGGAAGTTGGAGAATTCTCAGTGTTCCTAACCTTTTATTTCAGCTATTTGTCCTATGTCAGATAAAACCCTATCTCCAGAAAATAAAGAATAGGGAAGTTCCTGAGGCCTTGCATAATTTGAAACACATAATTAAGACAAAATTTTCTGTAATAATGAGATTCCCATTATTTCCAAGTATGATTTTATCAGTATTTTATTGTCATATGTTTTTTAACTATGAAAACTCAAATTTCATAGTTACACCGAACTGTAAATGTACAAGTTGTGACAATGTTGTGCTCTGAGATGACTGCATAATGAGGCATGGAGCTAAGTATAGAGCGGGGGTGACAAAGGAAGGCCTACGGACAAAGCCGTGCCCAGTTCTAATGCCATCCATGCTGTTTGCCCACTGCAGTGGCAGAGCAGACCCATTGCAGCAGAGGCTAAATGGCCTACAAAGCTTAAAATGGCCCTTTACAGAAAAAGTTTGCCAACCCTTGGCAGAGAGGTTAGATGCAGGTGGTCAGGTACTACTTCCAAAGCTGCCATTTACTTTGTGACTTGTGCAACTGCTCTAGGCCTCATTCCTATGAAGTGGGGCAGATGATAGTAGCTGGTACCTATGGCAAAGTGCGGTTCTGAAATTAAAATGAGTCTATATCAGTTAGAGGACTGAATGCACAGAATGAACAAAATAAATGTTAGTTGCTACTATTCTTGTTCTCATGTCTGGGATCTAGCGTAGTGCCTAATGTAAAACCAGAGTGGGCGGGGAAGGGGGGGCCCTCTGGAGAATTTGGAAATAGAAATAAGATGGCACTGCCTGAGGTTAAAAGGTAAGGTAAACAGAGTAGAGCAGGGCTGAGCTATGGCAGATCTCTTGAAGACTTAAAATGGCACTCAGCCAGAGAGGCTTAAATGGATCAACACATTCAAAGAAGGAATGTGTCAGTCAGGGAGCCAAGGTTTAGATGGGTGTTGACCTGAAAACCAAGTCAAGAAAAAAGTGAGCATTTGGACACCCAGCCTTAACACTGCGTATCCTAGCTTTGCCCCTGGAGGAAAAGGGCCCTCCCAACAACTGAGATGCTTCTGGGGCCTAAGTAAAGCTACTCCCAGTATGGACAAGACTAATTGTGTTTTCTTAGTCTAACACCATTAAATATTTTAATATTTGTTCACCAAATAAGCTTCTAATTCTCATTTGGCTTCTCAAATGGCTCTACCAGAAACTGACATTCTTACCCCCAGTACTGGAGTCCACGGATGGGGTTTGAGGACTCATGAACCCCTTTAAATTGTATTCAAACTATTTAGAGTTTATGCATTTTTCTGGGGATAGGATCCATAGCTGTCCTCTGGATCTCAAAAGTTACCATGACTCCAAAATAATTAAGAACCTGCTAACCCCTTACAAAGTAGGTCCCATTTGCATTATGTCTTGTGGTAAACTAAGAACTTGGAGCTTTCTTAATCAGCTTGGTGTTGACATAGTGAGATTGTGCAGTACACAACCTGTACAACCACACATGGCTACAGCCAAATATGGCTGTTTCCCAGAGAGCAGTGGAGGAAGAGAAAAAGACCTGTGGGTTAGCCTTTAGATCTTCATGAATTCTCTAATATTTTCCAAGACTCCACTGTCTTGTCTGATGACAAGCAGGCCTCTCCTAGAGGTCCCTCTTGTCACTGCTGGCTAAAAGTACACCTTTTCCTATTTTAGTGTCCTTTAGCGAGCATTTTATTCAAAATTGTTCACTTAACAGTCTTCGTAACTTAGACTTGACTTTAAATTTCTTTATGAATTCCAACTAACTTTATATTTGAGCCTAAAGATGGACAATTCAAAAAAAAAAAAAAGCCAGGTTTCTCTATAAGAGCTTTGTAAGGCAGGAAATAAAGACTTTCATTTATCTCAAGGAATAATAAACAGCAGCTAGAAAGGTATGGCTCATGAAGTGAGCCATTTACAGGTTCAGCTCTGAGTGCATCCACATTCAGTGAGGCTGGCCGGATCCTCAGTGACAGCTTATTTAGGAATACACACAGATTCTGTGAAGTGTATACCAGAGTCCAAACAGCTGCAACCTGTCCCATATCCTTTTTTTCTGAATTCAGATAAATATCACCACAGTCCATGAAGTCACTGGGCCATGTTTCCTACCAGGCATCTCATGGGCAGATTCTTGAAGGTCAAACAGAACAGGGAAGACCCTGGGTTGCCCCGGCCTGCAGGGCATTCAACAGGAACCCAAACAAGCCATCTCTAAAAGGGAGAAAATGGGAGACGCAAAGAAATGGAGGCAAGACAGGGATCTGATCAAGCCTCAAATTTTATTTTAGCAGGAGGGGTTATATATNCAAATTTTATTTTAGCAGGAGGGGTTATATATGTTCAAAGAGAAAGAGGAAGTAGACTGATGGGCGGTAGCGGGGTTGCTAGGGAGGCGGGGCGGACCCTGGGCGGTTCTGCCTTTCAAGGCCTGGTAGATAGTGATAGGATATCTCCAAGGCGGAAAGGCAGATGCGGTTTGCCCTGCCCTTCGGGCTCTGGGCCCCAGCACTGGGTGGATCAGACAAAGTTGTAGGAAAACAGGGCAGCGTTTTCCCAAGTTGATACTCCAGGATCAGATGAGAATCACCCAGGATTTGCGAGGTGAATGCTCCTTTTTTGCCTTGAAAATTCTTGGGTAGGGTTCTCAGGGCTCAACTCCTACCCAAACAAAGTCAGACTTGGGGTTCTTACCTCTGGAAGATCCCGAGCCAGCCAGACCTGACACTTCAGAAGGCCACAAGCCTCATCCATGTTGGACCAGCGGGGCCATGTCTCCCCCGCACGGCAGGGTTACACAGAGCAGCTGCAGGATGCTCTGCCTGCTGTGTGGCATTGCTGTAGCTCAGTGGTTATAAGAACGAGAATTGGCGATGACTTAGGTTCACATGCCAGCTCTGCCAATTCCTAGCTGGGTCCTTGGGTAAGTCATTTACTCTTCCTGAGGACAATGGGGTAATGTCCTTCTCACAGGGATGTGTGACTTGTTGAGATGCAAGGCATGGTGCTTGGCACTCAGTAATAAGCCAATATCCTTATCTTCTATTATAATCTGTCATCATTATCATCATTTATGTCACCTCACCCCAGCTCAAAAGCCCACTTTCCCTCCAACTTTACTACAGCAGGTTATTGGAATGGGTGCTTTTTGCCAAATTGTTTTTAAATTATTAAGTATAATCTTGCTCTAGCAAGCAAAGGAAGAGAATACTGAATCATGAACCTTCCACCACTCACATCAGTCCTATAAAATCCAGCCTCAAAATCAGCTTCACAGGTTTCCAGGAGCAAAAAGGGTGCGAGAAGCCTCCGCTGCACTCCAGTATTCGTGTCTTGGTTTTGAGTCCCTGCTATGCTAGTTGGTGGTTAATGTGTGGAAGAGATGTTTCCAAGTTCAACTTATGATGATCTCTTCAGGAAAAGTCAAAATAAATCAAACTGAATAGTTTGCTTTAAAATTTGTCTTTTAAATATGAATTTTGGGTAGCTTTCTTTTTTTGCTTTTTGGTTTCTCTTTTCTCTGATTTTTATTTTTCTTTTTTCTGTTTTTTCACTGTTCTCTATGCCAGAACCTCTCTAAACACTTTACCTACATGATCTTGTCTAATCCTCATCACTTATCTATAAGATGGGATCCTTAGCCCCATTTAACAGGTGAGGAAACTGAGGCATGGGAGTGGGGGAGAAGTGGAGCTAAGTCCCATTTCTAAGGAGCTTTGCTAAAATTGTAACCAGGAAGTCTGACTTCAAAGCTGATGCTCTTAAAGACTGCTCAAATTCATTCAACAAATGTATTCATTGAATGTCATCTGTGTGAATGCCAAGCATGTTGAATAATGATGTCTGCAAACATTTATTTTCTATGTAACAGTATAGTCTATATAGTATAAGTATTTTCTATTATATATATATATATATATATATATATATATATATATATATATATATTACAGGCTCTGTGCTAAGCACTTTCGTATTCTACCTCATTTAATCCCACAACCACCTTGTGCACTATTGATGTAGGATATTTCATGTGCCGGGATCATGGTCTCATGGAACCAAAGAATGGAGACACAGACCAAAGAGGTAAAGATGCAGAAAAGGAGTTTATTAGAAGTAAAAATAGGGCTGGTCGAGTGGCATGTTGGTTAAGAGTTCGCTTGGGAGCGTGAGCTGTGAGCAGCAGGGCTGCCGGTTCGGATCCCACACGGACCAGTGACACTGTCTTCTACAGCTAAGATGGTGAACAACAGCTCGACCTGAGCTGGGCTGCCGTGAGTTGCCAGCGACCACATAGGCTGCAGGGCTGCTGTAAGCTACCGTGAGTGGCCAGCAGCCAGCGTGAGCACTCGGTGGCATGAGCTGTGGTGAGCCGCCGTAATGCCCGGTGACTGATTTGCCTCACCCAGGAAGAGTGCAATAATGAATACCAACATGGGCCAGTGAAGCGATGTCTTCCACAACTAGACTGAAGAATAAAAGGACAGCAACTTCTCTGTTCCCTTTCCCCGATTCCCCAACGCTGTTCCCTCCCCCAATTGCCCCAATAAAATCTTAAAAAAAAAAAAAAGAAGTAAAAACACATTTCAAAGAAACAGAAGTGGGCCCGAACAGTAGAGAATGGCTCAAGGGCCATTATTAGAAAAGAAAGCACATTCCAAAGAGTTTGGAGCAGGCTGAGCAAAGGAAGCTCAAAAAGCCTTTATTTTTCAATTACAGTTGATATTCAATATTATTTTATATTAGTTTCAGGTGTACAACATAGTGGTTAGACATTTATATAATTTATGAAGTAATCCTCCTGATTCGTCTAGTACCCACCTGCCACCAGGCATAATTATGACCATATTGTTGACTATATTCCCTAGGCTGCACTTTCCATCCTATTGACTATTTTATAACAACCAATTTGTACTTCTTAATCCCTTCACATTTTTCACCCAGTCCCCCAACCTCCCTCCCATCTGACAATGATCAGTGTGCTCTCTGTGTCTATAAGTCTGTTTCTGTTTTGTTTGTTCATTTATTTTGTTCTTTAGATTCCACATATAAGTGAAATCACATGGTATCTGTCTTTGACTTATTTCACTTAGCATAATATCCTCTAGGTCCATCCATGTTGTCACACTGGTAATATTTCATTCTTTTTTATGGCCAAGTAATAGTCCAGGTATATATGTACCACTTCTTCCTATCCAGTCGTCTATTGATGGGCACTTAGGTTGCTTCCATATCTTGGCTGTTATAAATAATTCTGCAATGAAAATAGAGGTGCATATATTTTTTCAAATTAGTGTTGGATTTCTTCAGATAAATGCCCAGAAGTGGAATTGCTGAATTGCATGGCAGCTCTAATTTTATTTTTTTTGAGGAACCTTCATACTGGTTTCCATAGTGGCTGCACCAATTTGCAGTCCCACCAAGAGTGCACGAGGGTTCCCTTTTCTCCACATCCTCACCAACACTTGTTAGTTGATTTACTGATGATAACCATTTTGGCAGCTGTGAGGTGATAATCTCATTGTGGTTTTAACTTGCATCTCCCTGATGATTAGTAACAAGCATCTTTTCATAAGTCTATTGGCCATCCGTATGTCCTCTTTGGAGAAATGTCTATTCAGGTTCTTTGACCATTTTTTAATTGGATTTTTGCTTTTTGGTGTTAAGTTATATAAGTTCTTTATAAATTTTGGATATTAAACTCTGGTTGGATGTATCATTTGTGAATATCTTCTCCCATTCAGTAATTTGTTTTTTCATTTTGTCAGTAGTTTCCTTAGCTGTGCAAAAACATTTAGTTTGATGTAGACCCCTTTGTTTACTTTTTTCTTTTGTTTCCCTTCCCTGAGGAGATATATCAGAAAAAAATGTATTATTAAAAGTAATATCAGAGAGTTATTGTCATGTCCCGCATGACAAGGGCAGTGAGAGAACGAGAGGGGGCGGCGAAGGGTTAACAAAGAAAAGAAACTGCAGCCAAGAGTTAAATGAGCATGGGGCCAACGGTCTCCAGCCTCACAGGACTGAGAGCCCCCAATCGGGCCAACATGCAGCTTTTATTTTTCCACATACCCGGAAGTAGCATTGTTCTCTCCACAGTCTGTGAGTCTCATTCCTGAGAACTTGCTCATGCCAGATTACCCATGCCTGCAAGCTGCTATTACCGAAAGTCTGCCCAGGGTGATTAGACAAAGGCTCTGCCTTCACACACCCATACGCATATGACCCCAGGGAGATAAGATTATTATGCTGAGGACAGATACTATCACATCATCAGGTCACTTCCCAAGCAGGAAGGAATGTAGCTACAGAGGTAGAAGACCTCCAGTCTCTTTGGGGGTGGGTGAGGACCTATGCCCACCTCCATCAGCCCCGAGATTTCTCTTGGTGGCCCCCATGTGACCGTGCCTGTCTTAGGTTGTTCCTTCCTTGAGGAATCTTACCCGTCATTGGCTAACCAGCTATCTTTTGGAGCCAAACAGGAAGACACAAGGTGTATGAGCAGTGTCCTCAAAAGGGTCAGTTTAGGGGTAAATGCGGGGGGACAGACAGCTGCACAGCTACGTGGCAACAAGTTACTGCCTAGGTTTTGTTCTAGGAGTTTCATGGTTTCAGCTCTTATATGTAAGTCTTAAATTCACTTTGAGTTTATTCTTATATATGGTGTAAGAAGGTGATCTACTTTCATTTTTTTGTATGTATCTGTCCAGTTTTCCAAACACGATTTATTGAATAGACTGTCTTTACCCCATTGTATATCCTTGCCTCCTTTGTCATAGATTAACTGGCCATATAGGTGTGGGTTTATTTCTGGGCTCTCCATTCTGTTCCATTGTTCTATGTGTCTGTTTTTATGCCAGTACCATGCTGTTTTGATTACTATAGCCTTGTAGCATGATACTTCCAACTTTATTCTTGTTTCTCAAGATTGCTGTGGCTATTAGGGATTTTTTGTGATTCCATATAAATTTTAGAAATATTTGTTCTAGTTCTGTGAAAAATCCCATTGGTATTTTGATAAGGATTGCATCAAATCTATAGATAGCTTTAGGTAGTATGGGCATTTTGACGATGATTATTCTTCCTATCCATGAGCACGATATATGCTTCCATTTATTTGTATCTTCTTCAACTTTTTTCTTCAATGTCTTATAATTTTCCGAGTACAGGTCTTTTACCTCCTTGGTGAAATTTATTGCTAGGTTTTTTGTTTGTTCATTTGTTGTTTGATGTAGTGGTACATGGGATTGTTTTCTTAATTTCTCTTTCTGATATATTCATTATTGGTGTATAAAAATGTAACTAATTTCTGAATATTAATTTTGTATCCTGTTACCTTACTGAATTCATTTATCAGTTCTAATAGTTTCTTTGGTGGGATCTTTAGGGTTCTCTATATATAGTATCATGTCATCTACAAATAATGACAATTTTACTTCTTCCTTTCCAATTTAGAAGCCTTTTATTTCTTTTTCTCATCTGATTGCTGTGGCTAGGACTTTACGTAGAATAAAACTGGTGAAAGTGGACATCCTTGTCTTGTTTCTGATCTTAAAGAAAATGTTTTAGCTTTTCCCCATTGAGTATGTTGTTAGCTGTGAGTTTGTCATATATGGCCTTTATTATGTTGAGGTATGTTCCCTCTATTCCCACTTGGCTGAAGAGTTTTTATCATAAAATAATGTTGTATTGTGTCAAATGCTTCTTTGGCATCTATTAATGTGATCATATGATTTATATCCTTTCTTTTGTTTATGTGGTGTACCACATTAATTGATTTGTGGGTATTAAACCAATCTTGCACCCCAGGAATAAATCCCACATGATCATGGTGTATGATCTTTTTAATGTATTGCTGAATTCTGTTAGCTAATATTTTAAAAGAATTTTTGCATCTATGTTCATCAGGGATATTGGCCTATAATTTTCTTTCTTTGTAATGTCTTTGCCTGGTTTTAGAATCAAGGTATTGGTGGTCTGGTAAAATGAACTTTGGAGCCTTTGCTCCTTTTGAATTTTTTTGGAATTGTTTGAGAAGGATAGGTATTCATTCTTCTTTGAATGTTTGGTAAAATTCACCTATGAAGCCATCTGGTCCAAGACTTTTGTTTGTTGCAACTTTTTTTGAGTACTGATTCGATTTTGTTAGTAGTCATCAGTCTCTTCAGATTTTCTGGTTCTTCCTGACTCAGTCTGGAAAATTATATGGATTGAGGAATTTATCCATTTCTTCCAGATTGTCCAATTATATACAATTGTTTATAGTATTTTCTTATAGTCCTTTGTATTTCTGTGATGTCAGTTGTCAATTCTTTTTCATTTCTGATCTTATTTATTTGGGTCCTGTCCCTTTTTTTTCTTGATGAGTCAGGTTAAATATTAATCAAGTTTGTTTATCTTTGCAAAGAACCAGCTCTTGGTTTCATTGATCTTTTGTATTGCTTTGTAGACTCTATTTCATTTATTTCTACTCTGATTTTTATTATTTCCTTCCTTCTATTCACTTTGGGCTTTGTTTGTTGTTCTTTTTCCAGTTCCTTTAGGTGTAAGCTTAAATTGTTTATTTGAAATTTCTCTCTTGTTTCTTCAGGTAGGCCTATGTTGCTATGAATTTCTCTCATAGGACCACTTTTGCTGTGTCTCACAGATATTGAGTCATTGTGTTTTCATTTCATTTATCTCAAGGTATCTTCTGATTTCTTCCTTGATCTCATTGTTGACTCATTCATTATTTTAGTAGCATGCTATTTAGCCTCCATGTGTTTGTATGCTTTTCAGTATTTTTCTTGTAATTGATTTCTAGTTTCATGCCATTGTCAATAGAAGAGGTGCTTGATATAATTTCAGTCTTCTTAAATTTATTGACACTTGTTTTATGGCCTAACATGTAATTGAGCCTGGAAAATGTTGTTCCATGTGCACTTGAAAAGAAGGTATTTTCTGCTGCTTTGGGGTGAAATGCCCTAAAAATCTGAATTAAATCCATCTAGGTTAATGTGTCTTTTAAGGCTGCTGTTTCTTTGTTGATTTTCTGTCTGGAAGATCTATCCATTGATGTCAATGGGGTGTTAAAGTCACCTACTATGACTGCATTACTGTTGATCTCTCTCTTTATGTCTGTCAACAGTTGCTGTATATATTTAGATGCTTGGGTGAATAAATGTTTACAAGGGTTATATCCTCTTGTTGGATTGATCCTTTATCATTATGAAATGTCATTCTTTGTCTCCTATTATAGCTTCTGTTTTAAAGTCTAATTTGTCTGATATAAATATTGCTACCTCAGCTTGTTTCCAATCAGATAAAATATCTTTTTCCATCTCTTTACTTTCAGTCTGTGTGTATCTTTCAGTCTGAAGTGGGTCTGTTGTAGACAGCATATGTATGGGTCTTGTTTTATTATCCATTCAGCCACTCTATGTCTTTTGATTAGAGCATTTATTATATCTACACTTAAAGTGATTATTGATAGGTATGTACTCATTGCTATTTTATTTTTCATATTTTTGTTCTGTTTTGCCGCCTTCTTCTTCTTAAAAAAAGTCCCTCTAACGTTCCTTGTAATACTGGTTTGGTGGTGATGAAGTCCTTTAGCTTTTTCTTGTCTGGGAAGCTCTTTATCTGTCCTTTGATTCTAAATGATAGCTTTGCTGGGTAGAGCAGTCTTGATTGTAGGTCCTTGGTTTTTTTTATCACTTTGAACATTTCGTGCCAGTCCCTTCTGACTTACAAAGTTTCTGTTGAGAAATCAGCTAATAGTCCAATTTCTGGGAGCTCCCTTTAGGCAAATCACTTCTTTTCTTTTGCCAATTTTAAGATTCTCTCTTTGTCTTTAACCTTTGCCATTTTAATAATTATAATGTGTCTCGGTGTAGGCCTGTTTGGGTTCATCTTGTTTGGGACTCTCTGTGCTTCCTGGACTTGCATGTCTCTTTCCTTCACCAGGTTAGGGAAGTTTTCCATCGTTATCTCCCCAAATAGGTTTTCAATTCCTTGCTCTCTCTCTTCTCCTTCTGGTACTCCTATGATGCAAATGTTGTTAAACTTGATGTTGTCCCAGAGGTTCCTTAAACTATCTTCATAATTTTTTTTCTTTTAGCTGTTCTGATTATTTTTTTTCTGCTACCTTGTTTTCCAAATCACTGATTCAATCCTGCTTCATCTATTGCTGCTGATTCCTTCTAGTGTATTCTTTATTTCAATTATTGTATTCTTCATTCATGACTTGTTCTTTCTTATGATTTCTATGTCTTTATTTTATGCTTATTATCTCTTCATTAATGTTCTCACTAAGTTCCTTGAGCATCTTATCACCAGTGTTTTGAACTCTGTATTTCATATGTTGCTTCCCTCCATTTCTTTTAGTTCTTTTTCTGGAGTTTTCTCCTGTGCTTTCATTTGGACATGTTTTTGGTGGGGTTTTTTTTTTGTCTCCTCATTTTGGCTTCCTCTCTATGTTTGTTTCTAAGTATTAGGTAGATCTGCTATTCTCCCAGTCTTGGCAGAGTGGCCTTATGTGGTAGCTATTCTGTGGGGCCCAGTGGCACAGTCTCCCTAGTCACCTGCACCAGGTGCTCCAAGGGTGTTCCTTGTGTGTGTTGTTCATGCCCTCCTGTTAGAGTTGAGCCTTGATTGCTGTTGGCACGTGGTGGGTACGATTGACCTTCAGGCTGACTGGCTGTGAGGATTAGCCATGGCTACAGCATACAAGCTACTGTGCAGGGGCTGACCCCACAGAGCAGGAATTGCCCCAGCAGGCTCTGGTGCCTGCCAAGACTACCCTTTGGTATGCCACTTGTCGGCTAATTGGGTGGTGCTCTGTTGTCATCTGAAGCTGGCTACTGAGTGTATTGGGCCTCTTAGGAGGAGCTCTGGTGTAGACCAAAGTCAGCTACTGCCTGTGACTTGCCTGGGGCTTCCTGGTAGGAGCTACAAAGTGATCCACAATTGGTAGCTGCCTGTGCTGGACCAGGAGGCACTTGGGAGAGGCTATGCTATGAACCCAGTGCCCTGAGCCTTGCCGCTGCCTGCTGACTGCCTGTAAGTCTCAGCCACTGAAAGAGCTTCTAGTGGTATGCAAGTCGGATGAGGCAGGGTCTCAGGGAGTCACCAGAGTAGGGTGAGTACTGTTCACCAAGTTAATACAGATTCAGATTTTGCTGAATCTGGCCAGCGCTGAACTGACACAAAAGGCACAGGGCACACCAAGGCCAGCTACTGCCCACCTGGAGCCTGGGGACCTTGGAAAGTGTTTTCAGAAAGACTGAAACATTGTCCAAGGCCAGCTGCCTGCTGATTTAGGTGGGCCGGGGCCTCAGGGAGTCCTCAGGGTGGAGCAAGTGTAATTCACCAGGCCAATGCAGATTCAGGTTTAGTCATGGTGGGTGGGGTGGGGGGCTCAACACAGGATAGTGCACACCTGCTGGCTGTGTCAGAAAAGAGCTCAACACAGGGACAATAACAGCTGTCCCTCCAGCCCTTGCTGTGAAGCCACACAACTCAGTTTCTCCCTTTATGTCTCTGGCACCTCCTGAGCCCCCGTCCATTCACTGGCGCCCAGGTTCAGTGCTCGAGAGTGAGAGAGTCTGTGCACGGACCGTTTAAGACGACTTCTGGGTTTCCAGACTTCCATCTCACCAGGATGTACTGATTCCCCACTGATTTTCACGGCCAGATGTTGTGGTGGCTCCTATTCCCACCACTGGTGCTCCAGACTTGGGAGCCTGGTGTGGAGCTGGGACCCCCTCACTCTTGGGAGGACTTCCACAGCCAAGATATTTCTCCTGGTTCTCAACTGCCACACGTGGGTGTGGGGCTGGCCCGTTTCACATTTCTGCCCCTCTTACCAGTCTCAATGTGACTTATTCTTTATATCTTTATTTATAGGACTTCCGTTCAGCTAGTCTTCAGATGGTTCTGTAGGTTACTTGATCTATAATTTAGTTATAATTTTGATGTAGTCATCGGAGGAGGCAAGCATCTACCTACCCCTCCATCTTGACTGGAACTTCTCGGGTTGCTTTCAGCTGGTCAAAACCTGTCACCTCGAATGTTCAAAGTTAACATTAAAAGACTATTCACTAGATTATCAGGCACTCTGCTGTCCTTGTAACAATCTAAATTGGGTCCTCTTGTTATCCTCATTTTGTTTGAGGAACATGAAGCTCAAAGATTTTAAGTAACTTGAAAGTCAAACAGCTACTAATCGGATAATATTTGTAAAGCACTTAGAATAATTTTGCATATGGTCAGTCCTCATTAATATTACCTGCTGCTGCTGATGTTATCATTATTAATATTATTATTAGGTGGTAAAGCCTCATTTCCAACTCCAGAACCTGTGCTCCTAATCTCTACACATGTAAATGCCTCCAAAAAAATGTTTCAGTTCCAAGAAATTACCAAACTTTGTTACCCTGATCAAGAGAAAACTGAGGAGTTAAGCAGGTAAGACCTCAGGTGCCCCCAGTGACCCATCAGAGAAAAGAATCCAAGGAATGATAAGCCTCTGCTTTGACAGTTGCCAGGATAAGATTAAGGCCTAGGGCAGAGTGGACCCTGCTTTGATGGGCAGGTCTGGACAGGTGGGGGAGGAGGCAGGGGAGGTGTGCCTGCACTCCGGGAAGGCTGAGCCTCCATTACTGGGCCAGGGAACAACTGCAGTTCATGTCTTAATCAGAGAGTGCCTTGAAACCTGCTTCCACTTCTTTGATTTGCCCACTCAAATCAGTAATCAGAATTCAGATCCACCGGGGATTGAGTCATGGTCAGAGAAAACTTGCTGGCTGTTTCTTCGCCCCCAGCTCTTAGAAGAACGCTGTGGAGCAGTGCTGGGGGAGAAGAGTGTTGGGCAGTTGGAGGAGGGTGGATCTATCTCTCCATCCAAATACATGCAGGCCTCTCTTCCTACTGAAATGCCTGCCATTGAATCCTCAGGGTCACTTTGTGGTGGCATATAAAAAACATTTCCTCCACTCTATTTCCTCATCTCAAGTTTGAAAGGCCTGCTATGAACACATGTCTAGTTAACTCTAGATTGAAAGATTTTTCCTGACCTGTACTTAAAAGGCAGATGGTATTTTTTAGCACAAATTTTCACAAAGCATAGACCCAAGAATACTGCTGAATTCTAAAGCATTGACAACATTGCATGTAGCCAAAATTTCAGCCATCATCAAGAATAATCAGAGATAGAAAGTTCAATTCTGGCAGCAATTCGTAATCCACAAAGGCTCACTTATACTGTGCTGTATCAGGTGGTGTTCTTTTCTTGCAAAAATACAAAAATGGACTCTAGCTAACATAAGCAGAGATACAATATATTGGGAGGAAAAACCATTGGAATGCTCTCAACTGCAAGTAAAGGAATACTAGGCTATTAGTGGCATAAACAAATGAGGATTCAATTTTTCTTCAACAGCAAGAAATCTAATAGTCATTGGAGTTGGTTCAGTGCCTAGGCAATGTAAAGACTGGGTATCTGTGATTCTTCCTACTTTTCCCTTATGGTCACAAAATGACTGCCAGCACAACAAGCTTCATTTACTTTAAAGGTAGGAGGAAGGGAAAGGTAGAGTATCAGCTGCTCCTATCCCTTTTATTAAGAAAGTAGATTCAGTTTAAGTCTCACTGTCAAAACTCGATCACTTGGATCCCTAATCCTTAGCTATAAAGGGGTCTGGGAAAGTGACTATTTCTCACCATCTATAGGGAAGCAGGCAAGCAATAGGGGGTTGGAAGTAGGTGGTGTGTTAGCCCAGGGTTTCTCAACCTCACCAATGCAGACATTTAGGGCCAGGTAATTCTTTGTTGTAGGGGTTGTCCTGCACATTGTAGATTGTTTAGTAGCATCACTTCCCTGGTTATAACCACCAAAATATCTTCAGATATTGCCAACTCCTGGGGGGGGGTGATCACCCCAAGTTGAGAACCACTAGGTTAGTCCACCCACATCATTTGGCACAGATGATAGGGCCACTTCCAGAATCAAAGACAAACTGAAAGAGCCAGAGCAGTTCCTAGGCTTCAGGGAACAAGACCTAGAAACAATCTCTACCAGTCTCTACCTTAGAATGAATCAGCTGTAACCATTTTCCATCTGCTCAAGACATAAATCTCAAGACAAGAAAATAAGATTGGCCCAGGGTTAAAAGCCCATCATTGGTAGGGTACCTTTTGAGGAACAGTCCAGAGTGACAGTATGACCTTAGATAAAAGTCCTACATTACCTCTTTGAGCCTCTCTGTATTTATGTATAAAATAAAGGTTGCGGCAAAGCATTTCAAAGATCCTGCCCAGCTTCAACACTCAGCACCTTGGCTTCCAGAAAGTGGCTCCAGCTTCTTCCTTCCATCAACACGCCCCATTTTGTTTCATCTCCCAAAGCCACGCCCCCACTGCCCAGATCTGGGCTGTCTTGACAGTGAGAAGTGGAAGGAGGGCTATAGCGTTTAGCAGGTACTTGGCACACAATGCGTACATGTAACTTGAGATTTGTGTGTGTGTGTGTGTGTGTCTCATCTGGGACTTACTGAATGCATCAAACTCCCAAACACATCACAGCTCAGCTCAGTGGCCTCCGAGCCTCCTGCAGGAATCTGACTAGAGAAAGTGACCTTCCTCTCTACGGTTGGCACCTGCACGCACATTCTTGAAAGATGGTGACAGACTCTGTAATGGAAAAGCCCACAGTGGTCCTGTACTGTGGTTTTGATGCTACCTCATCAATTTACTTAGTACAGTGGTGAAGAGGAGAGGAATTGGAGCAGAGGTGGAGGGAAATGGGGATTAAAAATGTAAATATGTGATTACTTTTAATAACCTTATTACTTGACATCAAATCTGTTTGTATTGACAAATAAGTATGCAAATGTTTATATCAACACTCACCTCATTAAAATAGTAAATGGTTGAAGTTAATATTAGTGCAGCATTGAAACCTTGAGTGGTTTTGATTACATAGCAATAAGCTACTGATGAGTATCATTATGTACCAATCATACAAAAATGAGCCACCAAAGGCCATATTTCCAAAATTGGGTTGAGCAAGTACATCCACAAAAACAGAGAGAAACAAACTAAGTGCCAGAGACTTCCTCTGTCTTCACATTCAAGCATAGTTCGAAGGTACAAAACAGGAAATTGCACGTGCAGAAATGCAGTTAGACATATAATTATGCAATGTATGCCCCCAAAAGAAGTGCGTACAGATGTTTCAGACTATGGAGACTCCCCTACCCCTTGTGTACCACCCCAAGTCCATTTTCTTGACTTTTTTCCAAATGATGACTTTTAGCTTCAAGTCCAGCTATTTTAAAAAGACCAGAAGCTTTACAAGTAAGCAGGCATGAATGTGTATGCCTGTTTGTTAAGGGACCAACAGTTGGGTCTAATATTCCTGAAGGAAACCAGCATGTGGGCTGAATTCTTTCGTTCTACTGCTTCTGGAGTTCTGTATATGCTGAACACTTTACCAGGCAAATGTTAGTGAGAAGGTCCAATCCATGAGGGAGGTCAGCTGAAAGATGCAAGATGTCTCAGGTGGACCTGAGCTGAAGCAGTGTGCTGGAGAATTTTCACAGAGGCTACAACTGAGGTTTTTTTCTTAGGCTTGGGACAGTGGGCTCCTTAGCCTTCGTTGCCACATGTTTTAAATTTTTAGTCAAATCCAGGACGAGTAGAAAGAAGTCCTTGGTCTTAGAAAAGTGCTGAGTTTTCCCAGAAAAATGAATGTAAATAGGTTTTCACTTCCTAACAGTGAACACCTGACCAGACAGCACTCAGCCAACAACCAGGTGCTCCTTGAGCACACACTGTGAAGAAAGTATTCATGGAAGTATCTGAAATGAGCCCTCTTCCCAAGGGGATACATTTGGGCTGGCAGGCAATAGACCTCTCTATACAGCCAAAAGCTAAGGTGAGAACTGGAAGCTAACTATTCAACTGATCAGAAAAAGGGAAGTGGAGAAAGCCACTGTGGCAGGAGGGCTCTCCTGAACAAAATGAGCTTGACCTTAGATTTGGACTAGCAGGTAGGATGGTAGTAGGGGGGAGAGAGATGGAGCACTTTAGACTGCATAAGGAAGCCCAAGGCAGAAACGGAGAGGCCGTTCCCTAGAACAGTAAAGAGAGAACCAGGGGAGCCATGGGGAATAAACGGAGGGTGGAAACACATTGCAGCGGCCCTGACATCTCAGCCAAAGGCAGTGCGAATGCAGCCACTGAGAGCCATCTTATAATTTTTAAATTGTCAAACAGTCTCAAACTTAAAACAAAATTGCAAGAACATTACAAAGATTAGGTTGATGACATGCCTGGCATTGTCACCTTAGAGAGCATTTACTATAATACAAATAAGAACATTCTTCTACGTAACCATCACACAAATGTCAAAGTCAGGAAATGAACATTGTTGCATTACCACCATCTACTTAATTCAGAAACCTTTCAGGTTTTGCCGATTGACCCAACAACGTCTTTTCTAGCAAAATGACCCGGTTCAGAATCACACATCACATATGTTGTCTGGCTTCACTTGCTGTCCTCAGTCTGTAGCTGTTCCCTTGACTTTCATGACTTGGATTCTCTTGCAGATTATAGGCCAGTACTTTGTAGAATGCCCCTCAATCTGAATGTGTCTAACCACCCCTCATGATTAGATGTGGGTAATTCAGCTTGAGCAAAAACATCACAGAAGTGATGCTTCATTCTTCTCATTGCATCCTATCCCGAGGTTTGGAATATCATTTGTCCCATTTATGGTGATGTTAACTCCGATTACTGGATTAAGGGAGTGTCTGTCAGGCTTCTGGTAAAGTTACCCTACTTCTTTTCAGGGTACCTTTCAGTAGAGGAATAAAAGATTCAAAGAAACTGTTAGGGAAATTTGGACAACTTGTAGCCTAAGGCAAATGAATTAGAGAAGGGATTCCACCCAGGCTGTGTGGCCAACATAAAGAAAGGCCCCCGTAGTGTGTAAACTCATGTAGCTTTTAGCCTAAAAGAGAATACTATGGTTTGCTGTTATCCTGACTTTCTACTCCAGTCCATAAGTCTTGCCAACACTTCTTACTGGACCTCCTCAGCAAACCGACTGTCCAAGATGTCAGCAAAAATGCTAAGCATGGAAAATTAAAGAACATGGAGTCTGGTTTGCCAGATATCCTTGTGTCCTTTCTAGAAGATATATGCAGTCTGATACAGTGAGTGAAGGATCGACTTTGAAGCCAAATAGAGTATCATGTGACGTGGAGTCCCCATTTACTTAACTACCAGGATTTTGTTTTTCTGGCATGTAATGCAAGTTGGGGGCAGGATCTGAATTACTTGCATATTTGATACAAATGTTAGGGGATGTTTATGGGAAGGCAAAAGACAGTAAGCAGGAGAAGAGAATCTTGCTTAAGTAAACTGATATGAAGTGGAGAATCTAAGCCATGCAATGAAAATCCTTGTGCTCTTATTTTCACTAAGCTATTATCTCACCAAGGTCAATGCATATGCTTTTATATTGAAAGAAGTGAGATATGGGTTCAAATGTGGGCTCCACCACATGCTGCCCTTAGGCAAGTTAACTAATTTAGCACAATGATTGGAGAAAGGATGTATAAGTGAAGCACAAGAGATTTTTAGTGCAGGGAAACTATTTTGTATGATACCGTAATGGTAGATTTGTGTAATTATGCACTTGTGGAAACCCATAGAATGTACAACATAAAGTATGAACCATAATATAAACTATGGACTTTAGTAAATAACAATGTGTCATCAGTATTTGTTCATCAATTGTAACAATGTCTCACCCAATGCAAGAGGCTGATAGTAGAAACTAGAAGGGTGGAGGATGAATGGAGAGGGAGACAGTATATGAGAACTTTCTGCATTTTCTGCTCAGTTTTTTGCAAACCTAACTCTGCTCTAAAAACTAAAGTCTATTAATATATTTTTTATAGCTCTCGAGTGCTGAATGAGTAATAATAGATGTCCTGTTTTTCAATGAGCACATGACAACATTTTATCGTCCCCCAATGCCACCTAATTTCAAAGGTCTTATAGGACTCTTTCTCTGTTTCATATGGGATCATCCAAATCTCAGCCTATTCTCTATCCCATCCCCACCTACCTTTACTCGAGACCAGCATGAACTAATTCCCAATCTTTGAGAGAATTAGAGAATGTTACCCCTTCTAGGTGGTGCAGCCCCGTGGGAATTCAGCTCCTTCTTGCCTCCTCGGTAAAGACCACCATTAGGGGTAGACACAAAGCTTAGTGGTGGCGCTGTCACCTCCATTCTTTTTGGGTAATGCCTTTGATGAGGAAGCACAGTTATGCGTGTTGCCCTCTGCTGGCCAGTGCAGCTGGGCTGGGGCTTTTCTTACCAATGCCCTCAGCACATTCAGGGCATAGCCCACCCTTTCTTTGTTTCTGGTTATTGGCTAAAGAAACTGAAATGTTCTGCTAGTGGCCAGGAGTGAAATTTCCTGTAGCATCCCCATCTATCTAGCCAGAAGCTCTCAGGCCTGGGCCCCTGTCCTCCACTCTCTATCCCTAGAAGCACTCTGGAATGGATCCGTCACCCTTCAGAGCTGGAGCGTCTCCACTCCACTGCCTTGATGCAGAACCTCTGTTATTTACATGCTGGGCTGGAAGAGAAGGGCAAAGACTGGCAAAAGGATCTGATGGTTCAAAATACAGTGTCCAAAGGGAGTGACAAGCCCGGTAGCACTTTTCACCAAGAGAAACTAAGGGCCACACCACATGGGTAAGTAAAGCCCAGGGTTTAGGAGCAGAGACACAGCATTTTAAGCCCTGCCCTTCCCTCTTAATAGCTAAATACCAAGTTTCCAAGAGCTTAACTCCTTGAGCTTCAACATATTCACCTGAAAAGGAGAGGAACTGACTTGCCAGTGGTTATCATTTTGGACAAGGTAGTACTGTGTTTCCTCAAAAATAAGACCAGGTCTTATATTAACTTTTGCTCCAACAATCTACATTTATTCACTTATTCATGTACAAAAATCTACATTTACTCCAACAGTCATGTCTGGCTGACGATCTTAACTGGGGTTTAAGTTTGGGGTATGGCTTATAGTACAGCATCCTGAAAAATCATACTAGGGCTTATTCTCTGGTTAGGTCTTATTTTCAGCTAATATTTACTGAGCTTGCTCTGTGCCAAGCACTGGGCTCGGTATTTTGTAGGAATTATTTCATTTACTGCTTATCACTCTCTGAGGTAGTGAATGTGCATGGAAGAAAGCAGGTACACCATAAACAATATTATCAAAACTATAAAAACAGCCATGTCATGTGATTCAGTCTGATATCAAGAGGACTGAAGGCTGTCCAAACTAGAGATTTAGGCATGCAGGAAGCAGGTTAAAGTATTATAAAATCCACACCAGTGACTGAATGGTGAAGATGGGGACAGCCACTCAGGGTGAGAGCTTGAAAGGCAGAGGATAAGCCTGTGCCTCAAAACTCCTGAAATTGTATCACTGAACAGTAAACTGAGGCAGAAGCTCTGGTTCACCATGAGGGGGACCTGACCAGGCACATCAGAAAAGCTCTAGATCTGTGGTTGTCAAACATGAGCTGGTGTCTGAGTCATCCAGAAGACTTGCTAAAGCACAGATTGGTGGGCCTGCCCCGAGTCTCCATTTCAGGAGGACCTGGGTGGGGGCCTGCGAATGTGCATTCCTGACATTCCCATGGGATGCAGAGGCTGCTGCTCTGGGAAGCACACTGTGACAGCCACGTCGTAGACCAAAGATGGCAAACCAAATCTGAAAACCAAATTCAATTTCCAGTTTCATTTCACTTTTCCACACAGTGGTTTAAATTTTTTAGAATTATTTTCCAATACTTAAAAATCAGGAGATTTCATATAAAAATTCAGATTTTCACCTTAAAAAAAAAAGAGAGACTCTAGAAACTCACATTCCCGAATCACATCCATTAGCTGGAGTGAGTCAACATTGCTCCCAGGTAAGGGGGGTTCTGTTCTGTTGCTCATGGAGGGGAGATGTATTTTGGACCTTTATTTCCAAGTAGAGCTGTCAATGCAGACTTCACATCTGTATTTTAATTCGCTGCTCTTTACTTTCATATAGGCTTTGAATTATTTTATTAGCCAGATTTTTGTATCAGAACGTAAGCCAAAGTACGTAATGCCAGTTGGACCAGAATGTTTCATTTAAATTTGTACTAATCTGCAGACCCATGTTGAGAACCTATTATACGCCTGTGTTCTTTTACAAATGTCCCATTTCTACCACAGAAAAACAAACCAACTAATTGGCCTGGAAATCCAGCTGATTATATTTTTTAAAACCTTTAAAATGTGTTAGCCTGAATCTAATGAGTGATATCACAATTGGTAGTGTATTGAAGTTTATGGATTAAAATGAAATAAAGCTGCAGAAAGTCAGGGAGAAATATTTAGGGGCATTTACCAAGAGGTGTGATAGACGGACTCTAAAGCAACATCAGTGATCCCATGGCTTGCCATGAAGTTGTTGTTTTTTTCTCCATGACCCTGCTAGAAGTTATGATGTCAGATGATTAGGAATAAAATGTGGTTCATATCCAGAGAGATCAGCAGCACCCTCAGGAGAAAGCCCTCCCTGGGCCAAAGTCTTCTGTGCAGGAGTGTGTTCTCCCCTGAACTTGCCATTTCAACAGTGTAAGTAGTTTAAGAAATGTGGTATGTAGAACGCATAACTGTCAAAAAGTGACCACGTCTGGATCCCTATTATTCAAACAGGGGTCTGAGGACCAGGGACATCTGCATTTCCTCAGGAACCTGTCACGAATGCAGAATCACAAGCCCAATGCAACCAAATTGAAATATGTAGGATGACAAAATTCCTTTGATTTGTTTGAAAAATCAAACTTGAAGAAATACTGCTTTAAACCAAGTATTAGATGTAGAAAACTTGGCATCTCAGAAGAAACTGGTATCATTGATACTCTGGTAAAAAAAAAAAAAAAAAGAAGAAGAAAAGAAGAAGAAAAAAAAATTGGAAAAGTCCTGAAAATGTAATCTGCAAGTGATTTTCAAATTAGAGGATCCCTTGCAAAATAATATCAAAACATTTCGTGAATCCACACATGATGTAGCTATATATTAGTGTTCATCTGTTTTTTAAAAACACTTGACGAGTAATTCTTTTAAATGAATGTGTACATTATTAATCAGATCATCTGTTCAATATGGAAAATATTCTTATATTTATATGTATCAGATAATAATTTTTTCAGTTCTAGTAGCAATGCTTGCACATGAATGGATTATCACTATCTTCACAGCCCACAGAATGGGAAATATTGGCCTAGAGAAATAATGATTAATCAGCTATTATAGTAGAATTTATTTCTTTGCTATGCAAGAGATCTAGAGCAATTGAAAATGACATACTCCTTAAAGTTTTGAATAATGGACCATGTCCAACTTCCAAATCTAATTAATATGTCATAGCAGTTATGCTCAAATTTTGGTGGGAATCACCTGCATACCTGTTAAAAATACAGAGGACCTGGCCCTCACTTACTTCAGTGAGCCTGAAACTCCACATTCTTCACTTGCTTTCCATGTGGTTCCAACTTACATCCAGGTTTGAGAACCACTGCTCAAGGGTAGGGATTCTCAGCCTCAGCACTATTGACATTTGGGTTAGATACTTCTGGGGCTGTCCTATGCATGGTTAGGTGTTTAGCAGCATATGTGGCCTCAACCCATTAGCTGCCAGTAGCAACTTCTCTAGTTGTGACAACCAAAAATGTCTCCAGACATTGCCAATATTCCCCTGGAAGGAAAAAGTCACCCCCAGTTGATAGCTACTGGCCTACAGAAGAAATACCAATTACAGGTTGGATACTTATAGTGACAGACTTTAGTTGAGATCTGCACAGGACCATCAGAACCAGAGAACTGAATGGCTTTGCTCATCCATTCCAAACATCCTGGGTCCTGCCTGGTTGTAGGTAGTTGTGATTATGGGCCCCAGACTATAAAAAAAAATTCTAGTCTATTCTGATCTTGACACATTGAGACTAACCCAGCTAAATGATTCAAACAGTACTTTGTAGTTTGAGTTCAATTTAGAGGCAATATGCAAGTCTCAACCAGGCATTTGTCTTATGTCAGGGCCTAGTCACATTTGTCACACAAAAACCAGACCACTAAATATCCCTTTTGTAGAAAGCCTTTTCTAGAGCCAATTTTCAATCTATGTTTGAAAATTATATTTCACAGAGATGAAAAACATAGATTTTCATTTTGTTTCAAATTAGCACTGTAAACAGCTGGCTCTCTTTTTTCAAGTGGAGGCCTTAGCTCCATTTGTTAGCTCTGTTTCTGATATTTCACCTATCCTTTATTTACTTAACAGAGTTTGACAGTAAATTCTCAGAGAGATAATATATCTCCATTAATAGGGTGACTGGGGGAACATATTCTAAGGTTTCAAGTGGAATGAAACAATAACTTATGTCTTTGACATTTTTGTCAGCTACCGTCCCATTAATAGCATCCTACAGAACTTCCCCTTAACCCATGAAGTCTTATAAGTGCAAATTAAAAGTGCTTGTGAGAAAGGCAAACATATATCCATGAAAACAATCTTCAGACATAAATCAGACCACCATAGAGAATGAAAATGAATCAAGCTGGATTCCTGGATGAATCTTGAGAGTTAAGGGTCTAAGATGTCGCCCACCTCAAAGTCACCAATTTGTGTTGAACTCAAAAGTGTATAAAGAGAAGTCTGCTCCCTAAAAATGTAAAATTTCCCTTTGTTCTAATCGGATGATAGCTGTCCCTGAACTATAGGGAGTATCACACAGAGAGAGAAATTCTTCATGTTAGTATGTATAAATGCACTTTCTTCTTTGAAAACATCAGAAAAAAACTGAAAATAAGCCAGAGGCTCACCTGTTAGGCATCCCTTTACTGTCTGATACCTTTTTACACTAGCATTCCAAAATATACCAGAATGAATTAAGGGTTGTCTTTCTTTTCTTTTTTTTTTCCCAAACAGATGGATGTTGGTGGCTTTGCCTTTTTATTTTATTTTATTTTATTTTATATTTTACTTTGTTTTGTTTTATACCCATTCTCCCCCCCTTCTTTGGCAATCATCAACTTGTTCTCTATATATATGGGTCTGTTTCTGTTTTTTATATTCATTTGTTTTGGTTTTTTTAGGTTCCACATATAAGTGAGATCATAAGGTATTTGCCTGTCTCTGTCTGACTTATTTTACTTGGCATAATACCCTCAAGGTCCATCTATGTTATCGCAAATTTTATTTCTGAATAATATTCCATTGTATATATGTACTACATCTTCTTTATCCAATCTATTGATGGGCATTTCAGCTGCCTCCATATCTTGCCTATTGTAAGTAATGCCGCAATCAACATAAGGGTGCTTATACCTTTTCAAATTAGTGTTTGTGCTTTCTTCTGATAAATACCCAGAAGTGGAATTGCTGAATTGTATGGCAGCTCTATTTTTATTTTTTTGAGGAAATTTCACACTGTTTTCTATAGCGTCTGCACAATTGGCAATCCCAATCAACAGTGTACAAAGTGGTGTTTCCAATAACACTTTCTCCACATACTCACCAGCACTGCTTATTTGTGGATTTATTGATGATAGTAATTCTGACAAGAGTGATATGGTATCTCATTGTAGTTTTTGTTCGCATTTTTCTGATGATTAGTGACTTTGAGCATCTTTTCATATGTCTATTGGAAATTTGTATGTCCTCTCTGGAGAAATGTCTGTTCAGATCCTCCGCCCATTTTTTAATTGGACTGTTTGGGGTTTTTTGGGAGTTAAATTGTATGAGTTTCTTATATATTTTGGATATTAACCCCTTGTCAGATATATCGTTTGTGAATGTCTTCTCCCATTCAGTAGGTTGTCTTTTCATTTGTTGATGGTTTTCTTCACTGTGCAAAAAGTTTTAGTTTAATGCAGTCCCATTTATTTACTTTGTTCTTGTTGTTGCCCTTGCCTGAGGAGACATATCCAAAAAGATATTGCTAAGAATGATGTCAAAGAGTTTACTGCCTATGTTTTCTTCTACGAGTTTTATGATTTCAGGTCTTACACTTAAGTCTTTAATCCATTTTGAGTTTATTCTTGTATATGGTGTAAGACAGTGGTCTAGTTTCATTTTTCTGCATGTACCTGTCCAGTTTTTCCAACACCACTTATTATGAGACTGTCTTTACCCCACTGTCTTTTCTTATCTCCTTCATCATAGATTAATTAACCATATAAGTGAGAATTTATTTTTAGGCTCCCTGTTCTGTTCCATTGATCTACGTGTTTGTTTTTATGCCAGCACCATGCTGTTTTGATTATTGTAGCTTTGTAGTATAGTTTGAAATTGGGGAGCATCATACCTTCCACTTTGTTCTTTCTTAAGATGTTTTTGGCTATTCAGGGTCTTTTGTGGTTCCATATAAATTTTAGGATTATTTGTTCCAGTTCTATGAAAAATGACATTGGTATTTTAATAGGGATTTTATTGAATCTGTATATTGCTTTAGTTAATAAGGATATGTTATCAATATTAATCCTGCCAATCTATGAGCAATGTATATCTTTCCATCTATTTGTACCTTCTTCAGTTTTTTTCTTTAGTGTTATAGCTTTCAGAGTACAGGTCTTTTACTTCCCTTTAAACTTTATTCCTAGGTATTTTATGCTTTTGGTGAAATTGTAAATGGGATTGTTTTCTTACTTTCTCTTTCTGATGGTTTGTTACTGGTATACAGAAACACAACAAATTTCTGTATATTGATTCTGTATCCTGTAACTTTATTAAATTCGTTTATTAGTTCTAGTAGTTTTTGGTGGTGTCTTTAGGGTTTTCTATATATAGTATCATGTCCTCTGCAAATAATGAGAGTTTTACTTCTTCCTTTCTGATTTAAAGGTCTTTTATTTCTTTTTCTATTTTATTGCTATGGCTAGGACTTCCAATACTATGTTGGATAGAAGTGGTGAGAGTGGGCATCCTTGTTTTGTTCCTGATATTAGAGGAAAGGCTTTTAGCTTTTTACCATTGAGTATGGTATTTGCTCTTTGTCATATAAGAGACTTCATTATATTGAGCTATATGCCTTCTATATTTATTTTCTTGAGAGTTAAGGGTTGTCTTATATCTTTATTTTCATAGCCAAATTATAGAGGTCCAGCCTTACAAGTTAAGCAAAAATCCCCCCACCTATTAGATGTTTCTGTAGTTCTTCATTTTCCCAATTATATCTAAAAAAATGTGTCTAATAATTTATAATGCAAGGGGAATGATATGAAGTAATGAAATTTATAGCAGTGAGATAAATCCCAGATAGAAGACCATTTACCTTATAATGCCATTAATATAAAAGTAATTATGAGGGTTGGTTCTAACTAGAATGTATATTTAAAACCAAGATGGAGTGGCCAGAATAGTGAGCTTCCTAGTGTTGGAACTTCATTATTCATTCTGTAATACATATTAAATAGCAATTGTATACGCAAATATAGTGGGTGGAATAATTCCCCTGCAACAAAAGATATATTCAAATTATAAAATCCTGTGAATGTGACTTTATTTGGAAATAGGATCTTCACAAATGTAATCAAGTTAAAGATGAGGTCATACTGCATTAGAGTAAGTTCTAAATCCAGTGATTGGTGTTCTTATAAGAAGAGGAGAGGGGACACATGCACGCGCACATGCACACACACATGGCTGTGTGAAGATGGAGGAAACAACTGAAGTGATGCAACTACAAGTCAAGGAAGGTCTACAGTGATGTTTTGAAAATGTAAGCCAAAGAGGTCCAAGATGGTGAAGTAGATAAACATGGTGCCTGCTTCCTTTCATAAACACATTGAAATTACAACTAAATTATGGAAAAATCAACCTGGAGAACATGTAAAGTCTAGCTAAAGAGAAGTTTCATAACTAAAGATATAATAAAGAATCCACATTGAGACTGGTAGGAAGGGCACAGACGCAAAATGGGCTGACCCCAAACCTCTACATGGTGGTTGAGAATTAGGAGGGACATCTCGGCCACAGGCTCCCCATTCAGGAGCAAGGCTTGCCAGCACAGAGTACTGGTGCCAGGAAGAGGAGCCCCCACAACATCTGGCTGTGAAAAACAGTGAGGATGCCAACCATCTGGGTGGGACAGAAGCCTGCAGGAAACCCAGACGTCCTCTACTCCCAGGCACTCACCCTGGGCTCCAACAGAAGGATGGTGGCTCAGAAGGTGTCAAAGGCATACAGGGGGCTTTGAAGCAAGGGCTTAAGAATAGTCGCCTTTTTCCCTGTGTGGGGCCCTTCTCCCATGCAGTTGTCAGGCAGGTGCCATCTTTCCTATGTTGAGTCCTCCCCCACACTCATGGCCAAATTCTGAATCTGAATTGGGCTGGTGAGCTCAGCTGGAACCCCACCCCATCCAACTTCCCCAGTGACAGAGGCACCTTCTCAGCAAGCAGCCAGCCCCACCAGCATTAAACTTTTTCTTGAAAAACTATTGGTGTTCGTGGGCCCCAGGTGGGCAACGACTGGCCTTGGTGTGCTCTGACATTTCTGCTGAGTAGCTCCAGGCTCAGCACTGTCACCAAACCAGAATTTACATTAACATGTAGAACACATCTTTTTCCACTCCAGTGACTCCCTGAGATGCTGCCTCACCAAATTTGCATACCACATAATGCTTCATCATTGGTTGGACCTTGAGGGAGCTGGCAGGTGGCAGCAGGCCTCAGGATATCCTGGCTTTTTGTGGAATTACCCCAGGCCCGGTACTGGTGACACATATCTTCAGTTTGCAGCGTGGCCTTGCCCACTCATCTCCAGGTTTAGCACAGGCAACAAACAACTGTGAATTGCTTTGTAGCTCCTACCAGGTAGTTGCCACTTGGTCACAGGCAGTGGGTGATCTGGCCCTGCACTGGAGCCCCTCCCAAGAGGCCCCAGAACCAACATACTTTGAGATTGGCTTCAGACTACAGTGGAACACCACCCAATAAGCCCCACAAGTGGCACACACAAAGGGCTGCCTCAACAGGCACCAGAGCCTGCTGAGGCAAATCCCACTCAGTGGTGTGAGCGCCCTGTTCAGCAGCCTGTAAGCTGTGGATGTGACCAAACACCACAGCCAGTCAGCTTGAGGGTAAATCCTGCTCACTGATGTGCCAATAGCAATCAAGGCTCAATTAAAATAAGAGGGCACACCCAACCCACCTGGAAGACTGTGCCACTGGGTCCCACAGGGCACCTACTACATAAGGCCCCCTGACAAGATGGGGAGATATATCAGATTTACCAAATACATAGAAACAAACACAGAGATGCAGCCAAAATGAGAAAACAAATAAATACATCCCAAATGAAAGAACAGGAGAGAACTCCAGAAAAAGAACTAAACAAAATTAAGGAAAGCAACCTACCAGATACAGAGTTCAAAACAATGGTTATAGGGCCGGCCGAGTGACACGTTGGTTCAGAGCTGGCTTAGGACGCCAGAGGGCCCCGGTTTGGATCCCACATATGAGGGCCAGTAACACTGCCCTCTACAGCTGAGATGCTGAACAACAGCTCAACCTGGAGCTGGGCCGCCGTGAGTCGCCGGCAATGGTGTAGGCTGCAGCCCCTGCTGCAGTAGGTTGCCATGGGCTACCATGTATAGCCAGCAGCCAGCGTGAGCAGCCGGCAGCAGCCGTGAGCGGCCATCCAGAAGCCGGCGACTGATCTGCCTCGCCCAGGAAGAGCGCAATGATGGTGCCAACTTGGGCCAGTGAAGCAATGTCCTCCACAACTAGACTGAAGAACAAAAGGATAGTAACTTGTCTGTTCCCCTTCCCCCAATTCCCCAGCGCTGTTCCCATCTCCAATTCCCCAATAAAAATCTTTAAAAAAACAAACAAACAAACGAAAAACAATGGTTATAAAGTTGCTCAAGGAACTTAGTGAGAACTTCAACAAAAGCATTAAAAAGGACACAGAAACCATAAAAAGAACTAGTCAAAACTGAAGAATACAATAACTGAAATGAAGAATGCACTAAAAAGAATCACCAGAAGACTACATGAGAAAGAGAATCAAATCAGTGATTTGGAGGAAAAAGTAGCAGAAAACACCTACTCATAACAGGAAAAAAAAAAGAATTTAAAATAATGAAGATAGTGTAAGAGACCTCTTGAATAACATCAAGAGCAACATTTGCATTATAAGGGTACCAGAAGGATAAGAGAGAAAGCAAGGGAGTGAGAACCTATTTGAAGAAATAATGACTAAAAACTTTCCTAACCTGGTGAAGGAAATAGACATACAAGCCCAGGAAATGCAGAGAGCCCCAAACAAGATGAGCCCAAAAAGGCCCACACCAAGATACACCGTAATTAAAATGGCAAAGTTTAAAGGCAAAGAGAAAAGCCTAAATGCAGCAAGAGAGAAGCAGTTAGTTACCTACAAGGGAGCTCCCATAAGACTGTCACCTGATTTCTCAACAGAAACTTTGCAGGCCAGAAGAAATTGGCATGATATATTCAAAGTGATGCAAAGCAAGCACTTAAAACCAAGACTACTCTACCTAGCTAGGCTATTATTTACAATTGAAGGGCAGATAAAGAGATTCCAGACAAGAAAAAGCTAAAGGAGTTCATCGCCTCAAATGAGTATTACAAGGAATGTTAGAGGTACTTTTTAAGATGGAAAAAAAATTAAAAATTTGAATAATAAAATGGCAATAACTACATATTAAGTCTGGCAATTAAGTTCACAAACTTGTTGCAACAATGTTGCTAACCATTTTGATATCAGAGGGGTTATTCATTATGAATTTGTACCAACTGGACAAACAGTTAACCAAGTTTACTATCTGGAAGTGCTGAAAGGCTGCATGAAAAAGTTAGATAATGTGAACTTTTCGCCAACAATTCATGGCTCTTGCATCATGACAATGCACCAGCTCACACAGCGCTGTCTGTGAGGGAATTTTCAGTCAGTAAACAAATAACTGTATTGGAACACCCTCCCTTCTGACCTGATTTGGCCCCCAATGACTTCTTTCTTTCCCCGAAGATAAAGGAAATATTGAAAGGAAGACATTTTGATAACATTCAGGACATCAAGGGCAATATGACAACAGTTCTGATGGCCATTCCAGAAAAAGAGTTTCAAGATTGCTTTGACATGTGGACGAGGCACTGGAATTGATGCATAGCTTCCCAAGGGGAGTACTTCAAAGGTGACTGTAATGAAATTCAGCAATAAGGTATGTAGCACTTTTTTAGGATGAGTTCTTGGACGTAATTGTCAGACCTCATATATATATATATAGATAGATAGATAGATAGATAGATAGATAGATAGATAGATATCAACAATTACTTTCAATGTAAATGGATTAAATGCTCCAATCAAAAGACATGAAGGATGAATGCATAAAAAACCAAAACTCTTACATGTGCTGCTTATTAGAGATTTGCTTCAGATTGAAAGATGCACACAGATGGAAAGCATAGGAATGGCAAAAGATATTTCAGATAATGGAATTGATAAAAACAGAAAAGCTGGGCTAGCAATACTTATACTAGACAAAGAAGGACCCAGTAATCCAGCTTCAGGGTATTTATCAAATGAAACCCAAAACGCTACTTTGAGGGAACAAATGAATCCATATGTTCATTGAGCATTGTTTACAATGGCCAAGATGTGGAAGCAGCCTGAGTGTGTGTCAGTGGGAGAATGGATATAGAAGAGGTGGTACATATATACAATGGAATATTGCTCAGCCATGGAAGGGAATGGGTTCTTGCCATCTGCAGCAGCATGGATGGACCTGGAGGGTATTGTGCTGAGTCGAGTGTCAGACAGAAAAAGTCAGATAAAATGTGACTTTGCTGATATGTGAAATCTATAGAACAAAATAAACAAACAATACAGAAACAAACTCATAGATACAGAAAACATTTGGATGGTTGCCAGATAGGAGGGTAGTTGGGGGTGTGGGTGAAAGAATGGAAAGAGATTAAGAAACACAAATTGGTTGTTACTAAGTAGTCATGAGGATGTAGGGTATGCATATCTTTATGCTATATTGACTATATTATTGACTATATTCCTTATAGTCAATAATACTGTAATAAGTATGTATGGTGTCAGATGGGTACTAGGCTTGTTGGTATGATACATGGGAGGGATTTGGGAGGCAGGGTGAAAAAGGTGAAGGCATTAAGAAGTATAAATTGGGGCCCACCAAGTGGCTCAGTTGGTTAAGAGCTCGCTCAAGAGTGCAAGCTCTGAGCAACAGTGGTTTGATTTCCGGTCCCAGCTAAGCTGCTGTGAGCTGCCAACAAGTGGCAGGATGGCTCCGCTGAAAAAAAAAAAAAAAAAGAAGTACAAATTAGTAACTACAAAATAGTCATGGGGTTATAAAGTAAGGCATAGAGAATATAATCAATAATATGGTGATAACTGTATACAGTGCCAGGTGGGTACTAGACTAGTCAGGGGGATCACTTCTTAAATTATATAAATATCTAACCCCTATGCTGTACACCTGAAATTAATATAAAATAATATTGGATGTCAACTGTAATTGAAAATTTTAAAAAGGAGGGGAAAGGTGAAATGAAACAAGAGGTTCAAATTTCCAAGTATAAAACAAATAAGTCTTGGGGATATAATGTACAGCATAGGGAATGTCATCAATAATATTGTGATAGTGTGGTACAGTGTCGGATGGTTGCTGGACTTATCATGGTGATCACTTCTTTAGGCATATAGATGTTGAATAACTATGGTGTACCCCTGAAACTAATATAATATTGTATGTTGAGACTAAAAACAAAAGTAGACATTTCATTTAATCTTATCATACAAAAGTTTATTTCTTTAATCATGAACTAAATAATATCATTTTTATTTTAAAAGCTGCTGTTCCATAAGTCAGTCTTTGGGCATCTTAGAACATAAGCTTTAATCAAAAAACTAACAAAGCAAAAAAAAAAAAGTCCAAACAAACAAAAAAAAAAAAACACAAATAAAACAAATACCTAAAGAAACCCTGATTGCCTAAAACAATTGTCACATCCCTGTCACAGCTCCCTCCTCTCAGCTTACTCATTTCTTAAAATCTCATTCAATAATTATTACTCTCATTTAAGAAATATTTCTAACAATCTAGGTAATTTTCCCATTGCAAGTGATAATATTAGAGTTGGTGAAAATATTCAAGAAAGTTATATTAAGGGCATAAATTTCTATAAACAACCAGTCATTGAGAAGGAAAAAGGGAAATTTTTGAAGGAAATGCTGAACAATTGTGGATGTTTATAATGCTAACCTGAGTCATCAAGAAAATCTAATTTCATTATCCATATCCTCAGATATAAAAAGTCAGAGAAAGCTATAGGAAAGTATCTGCTGAAAATGTTAAATATAAACATATTAAAGTTGCTTCTTAGGATACAAAACTTCAGTTATGTGGACATTTGCTTATATATGGCACACATTATCGTTCAGTCTTTCTGATTACAACAAGTATTACTTTAGCTACCAAGAAATAACATTTAGATTTAGAAACAGTTTTTTAATTAATTTTTCCTTATTTAAAAAATTCTTATGAATGTAAATGGGCCTGTCTGTGATCTGTGTTGATATTTAAGGTGCTTACATAACCATATGGAAAATGAGATGAAAATTCCTGTTTACATTTCTTGAACATTTTACATATTTTTTAAAGTTCAAATTTTTTAATGTTAAAAGTGTTCTTGTTTATAATGCACATAAATGTTTCTCAGAAAAGTAATTTTCATAAATGTCTGTTTGCTTCAATTAAAAGGCAATTCTTTGAATTCAGCTTCTAAACTAGTACTGGAAGTTTGGGTACCATACAAGGTAAAGCAAGTCATTAAACCATCTTTTTTGAGGATAACTAGTAGCTAGTCACCAGTTATTCATCTGAGATTTGATGATCTTTGCAGACCTTCTGACAAACAGTATCTGAAACCTTAAGTATTTTTTCCTCTACAGAGTTTCAATTACCGCCTAGAGGTTTTATAGTAGTGATTTTGTAAACAAACTTAGGTGGCAGGCGTTTGTTTGTTTCTTTGTTTCATATTGGACACCTTAACACTTGGTTTTGAGTGCCTTTAGGCAAATTTGCATTATAAGTTCTCCTCAGTCCCCACTGCAGTCAGCTGTCTTACGCAGGCCTGTTTTGTTCATTGACATTTCTTGTCTGTCCTTCCCTCCCAAGGCATCTGAGTTTTTAACTCTGGCTGCAACATATTCTCTAACAATTAGTGAAAAAAGGTTCCAGTTTCATGTATATATTGTGGTATTAGATCTTGCTGCTTGGAGAAGCCTTCAGATCTCCTTCAAATGATTATGAAAATGTAGTTATGTGGATTAATTTTCCTCCAGTCACAGGCTCAGCAGAGAAGCCAAGCTCTCCCAGGGGATCTCCAGATGCCTACAGTACTGGGTAGGAAATGACTCAGACAATGAGCCTTTCTGGGAGTCCCCTTTGTTATCTCCAGCATTTGATGCAACTAACCTTGCTGAGTATAAACTGTTCAGACCACACCAGTGGCACTACTGAACAAGTAGTGCAGGGACGGTTACTCAGTTAACCGATAAGGTCTGGCCCAGAGTGCTACACAGCCTGGTACAGTAATCTGAGGATATTGCAGGAGAAAGTAGAGCATGGGATTTAACACCGAAAATTAGAACTTGATCCTATGTCTTAGACAAAATTAAGATTGACAAAATTGAGGTTTATCTACATAAACCTTTAAACAAAGATGTAGTTGTGAATCAAAATTAGGGACGTGGAAAAATGAAGTTGAGAATTTGGTCCTGCTTAACTTTTTTTTTTTTTTTTTTTTTTTTAGCTGAGCCATCCTGCTACCTGTTGGCAGCTCAGCGGCTGCTCAGCTTGGGCTGGACTCGAACCACTGTTGCTCAGAGCTCAAACTCTTGAGCGAGCTCTTAACCAACTGAGCCACTCAGCCGGCCCCCTGCTTAACTTCTTAAATGAAACTCTTCAAAGGGGGAAAAAAACACAAGAAAGAAAGATATACAGGATCAGCTGTCTTCTTGAGCTATTTTGAGCTGATTGCTGGCAAGCACCATTTTGACCATACATTTTCCTGAGAAGATGGCTTCTGTATGTTCTATAACTTCTGAGATCATTAAAACTTAAATTTGGGGGCCAGTCAAGTGGCTCATTGGTTAAGAGTTGGCTTGGGAGCATGAGCTCTGAGCAGCAGAGCCCCGGTTCGGATCCCACATGAGGGCCAGTGACACTGCCCTCTACAGCTAAGATGGTGAACAACAGCTCAACCTGGAGCTGGGCTGCCATGAATCGCCGGCGACAGTGTAGGCTGTAGTGAGGCTGCAGTGGGCTCCCGTAAGCTACTGTGAGTGGCTGGCAGCCAGCATGAGTGGCCAGCGGCTGGCGTGAGCTGCCAAGAGCCGCCATGAGTGGTCGGCCAGTGGCCAGCAACTGATCTGCCTCACCCAGGAAGAGCGCAATGATAATACCAACATGGGCCAGTGAAGCGACGTCCTCCACAACTAGTTTGAAGAACAAAAGGACAGCAACTTGTCTGTTCCCCTCCCCTACTTCTCCAATAAAATCTAAAAAAAACCCTTAACTTTGGGTTCCAAACCCCCAAACCATTTAATTTTCTGTGAGCTAGGGAACCAAGGGTTTCTTGGAAAGTCATTCTAGAATTAGAATTAGGTTGTCTATAAAATGCTGACCTCAGATCATTTCTCCATCGTTAGGCTTGATCTGTTCTGCATGAAAAGTAGGTTAGTAAAAACAGATCACAGATTAATTAAAACAGACAAGAGCCTTTTCTGCAGCAGCATTTCCAAAACAAAGCATTTACAGTATTTGTATGCTTAAAAGTAAAAATGCTGATAAATGAAATTAAAGAAGACCTAAACAAAAGGAGAGACATACTGCGTTTGTGGATCAGAAGATGCAGCATAACAACGATGCAACTCTCTCCAAATTGATCTATATGTTTAATATAATTCCTATCAAATTCCCCAGCCAGATTTTTCATAGACATAGATAAGCTTATTCTAGAACTTATATGGATAGGCACAGGCCCTGAAATAGCTAAAAAGGTTCTCACAAAGAAGAATGAAGTGAATGGAGTTACTTACCTGATATGAAGGCTTACTACATAGCTACAGTAATTAAGGAAGGATGGTATTTGTGAAGGGGTAGGCATACAGAGCAATGAATAGAGAACAGATAAACCTCCTCAAATATGCCCACTGATTGTTGACTAAGGTGCAAAACCAATTCAGTACAGGAAGGATGACCTTTTTAACAAACGTTGCTGGAGCAATTGGACATTTTCAGACAAAAATATTAAAAAGTGAACCTAAAACCTCTACCTTATATAAAAATCAACTCAAAATGGATCATATACTTAATTGAAAAATGTAAAACTATAGAACTTTGAGAAAAACACATAGGAAAAAATCTTTGGGATCTAGAAACTAAGCAGAGTTTTAAACTTAACATGAAAAGCACGATCCATTAAAGGAAAAATTAATTTTAGAAACATCATCAAAATTAAAAGCTTTTGCTTTGTGAAAGTCCAGCTGAAGAGATTGAAAGACAAGCTACAGACTGGAAGAAAATATTTGCAAAACATATATCCAGCAAAAGATTGTTATCTAGCATATGTAAAGAACTCTGAAAACCCAACAGTAAAAAAAATGAATAATAAAATTAGAAAATGGGAAAAAGATATAAACACAAAGGCAAATAAATGAAAAGATGTTCAACATGATTACTCATTAAGGAAATGCAAATTAAAACCATGATGATACAGCATGCAGATAACAGATGTTAGAATGACTAAAAGAAAAAATAGTGACAACACCAAATTTTGACGAGTATGTGGAGAAACTAGATCACTTATATGTTGTGTTGTTGGGGAGAATGTAAAATGGTAAAGACACTCTTGAAAAGTTTTTCGGTTCCTAAATATACTAAACATGCAATCACTATAAAACCCAGCGATTGCACTCTGGGCATTATCCCAAAGAAATGAAATTTATGTTCACATAAAAACCTGTGCATGAATGTTTATAGCAGCTTTATTTGTAATAGCTTCAAACTGGGATTAGCTCAGATTCCCTTCAACAGATAAATGGAAAAACCAACTGTGTTATACATCCATAACATAGAGTATGACTCAACAATTAAAAGGAATGAATGATTGATACATGCAATGACATGGTTGGGTATCCAGGAAATTATGTTAAGTGAAAAAGTCAATATCAAATGTTTTATACTCTATGATTCCACACATACAGCATTTTTGAACTGACAAAATTTTAGAAGTGGAGGACAAATTGCCAGGAATTAGGCACTGGGTGGAAGGGAGAAAGATGAGGCTATGAAAGGGCACTAAGAGAGATCCTTATGGTATTGGTACACTATTCAACATGTTGACTGTGGGCGTCCATGATACATGAACCTTATATAGAACTTAATACACCCCCCCTACACACACACACACACACACACACACAAGTGCATGTACAACTGAGGAAATCTGAATAAGATCAGTGGCTCATACCAAAGTCAATGTGATATTCTACTATAGCTTAGCAAAATCTTGTCATTGAGAAGACTGAGCAAAGTGTACAAGATATCTCTCTGCTACTTCTTATAACCACAAGTGAATCTACAATTACCTCAAAAATTTTTCAATAAAAAAGACTACTTGAAATTGAGTTAACAAGACCCCACATAAATGGCTATTTCAAAAAGGAATTGAAAAGGATAATTAACTAGAAGATCTTTTATCAACATAGGATTAATATGAGATAGTATCCTAAGGTCATTATGGTAATTTTATATCTGAGGGGATATTTAATTGGCATCCGGTTTAAAAACCCTGGCCAAAGAGTGATATCCTCCAGGAATTTTTTGAACTTCTCATCCCTCCTTCTCAGTTTGTTTCTTGTGATGATGTGATTCAAACTGAAAATGCATACGTGAGCCATCAGGTCATCCTACAAGAACATAAATGATGTACTTACATTTGTTTATAAGGGCACAAAATGCTAAAAGGACCCTCCTTTGTGCTATTTTTTAATAAAGAGTATACAAAAGCTTTGATGTTGAGATTTCTCACTATAACTTTCTGCTGCAGTCTCTCTAAATCTGACCATTTAGAGAGAAGTCTCCATTATTTCCTAGAGAAATTTATCTTGACATTAATTCTTTCTTTTAGTAGATGTTATAGAGCACCTATGACCATGTGCCAGCACTGAGTTGCATTGACCTTGACCTCCCTTCCCCCACCCCCAGAAATAGTCCACATGCCCAGGCCCAGCAAACACAAGTGTTCTGAGTTTGCTTTAGGGTAAATGCCTAAAAAAAGACATTTTTAAGTCCCCCCAAATCCTTCTTTTCCTCCATATTGAGCATAAGACTGAAGTGTGGCTGTTTGCATATGAGAAGTGCATTGAACAACAGCAGTAATAATAACAGTAGCTCTCACTTTGTGCCAGCCACTGTGCTAAGTCTATGTGTCATCTCATTTATTCCTACCCATCAAGAGCCATTTTGATTCTCATTTTCCAGGTGAGAAAACTTAGATTGGAAAAAGCAAAGTGTCTAACACAGAGCTGCACAGGTAGGAAATAGCATGGCTGAAAACAAAACTAGCAATCTGACCCCACAACCCATGTGTTAGACCACCAAGATATGCTGTCTACAGACTTTCTAAGGAAGCTTCTCCACCCTTTGCTTTTCTAAGAAGTGCTTTATTTGGAACTGGTTCTAAATGTTGGTATTATTTTAATAAACTCTAAATGATGTGGAGGATTCTTACATATTGAACATAGCCTCAGGTAAGCCTTCTCCCTTAATATTGAGGATTGGTTTAAAATCTCCCTGTCATGTTGCAATGTCATGGACTTTACTGCTCTTGATGTGGTTTGGATACTTCCTTAGAGAACCTATCTGATAGGTTCTCTACGAGAGGGCATTGGCAATATTGGGGTCAACAAACAACGAACAAGGAAGTATATGTCAGGAGGTGAGTTGGGAAGTTGGCATTGAGGAATGGGCAGTCAGACACTATTTTATAAAGAGTGGTCAAAGAAGATCACTCTAATAATGTCACTGCTTAGCTCAAACCAAAAGGAAGTGAGAGAACAAGTCCTGAAAGTATCTGGGAAGCAAACATTCCAGGGAGTGGAAGGGAGCCAGTGCAAAGGCCAGTCAAGTGGGATTGTGCTTGCTGGGTTTGAAGAGCAATAAGGAGGCTCTTGTGACCTGGGCTGAGTAGCTAATAGAAAAGGTGGTAACGTATCATGCAGGTAAGGCCTGAGGATCACTGTGAAAACATTGGCATTTACCCCAATTTGGGAAGCCAATGGTGAGTGTTCAGCAGAAAGATAAATCCAATTTATCTTTTGAAAGCATCACTCTTGTTGTTGATCAAACAAGCCCTGCAGGAGACAATGGATGAATCCAGAAGCCCAGCTAGGGACTCACTGCAATAACCCTGACAAGCAATAAAGGTGGCCATAAAGTTGGGAGGATGGGGTCAAGTTCTCAGTATATTTTGTAGTGATTTGATGATGTGTGCCAGTGGATATAATGTTGGGTGTGAAAACAGAAAGATGTTAAAGATAATTCAAAGATTTGGGGCCTCAACAACTCAAAGATTTAATTAATACATTCAGCAAATATTTTTGTGAACTTACTTGAATTATAGAATGCGACATCTAACTGGAGGCTTGAAGATAAAACAGGAGTTAGCCTACCCAATGAGTGGCTGGAGAGTGGTCCAGCCTTGCCTGAGCAGGTGTGTGAGCACTGCGGTATGTGGAAAAGCATAGGCAACAGGGCACAGAAGGCCATCAGCATGGCTGGCGCATAGTCAGCAAAGTTTGTCACATATTATCACCCAGCCTCCACCACCACAAAAGATATGATTCAAGGTGGTTAATGGCTAAGTTTAAATATGCGCTCCACAGCTACTAGGTTAAGAAATAATACAGTTTTTGCCCTTGTGTCCCTTTTTCTTCTTGGATATAGTTGTCCTCAGACCAAACTGAGGAGTAGGGAGTGCAGATGTCAGACTAGAAAGGTCATCTGTATAGTAGGCGTATTCCTGTGGCTGAGATTGAGGAATCCGTTGTCCAAGAAATATCCTCCTTCTTCTGAGTTGGAGGAGGAGGTGAAGAAGGAACACCAGGAGTTGTCATCCTCAACGTAGAGTCTCAGAAACCAATGCACTTCCAGGTTCTTTTTTTTTTTTTTTTTAAATTGGGGAATCAGGGAAGGGGAACAGACAAGTTACTGTGTTGTCAGAAAGTGGGCCCTTCTCGGCGCGAAGTCCAGGTCCTTGGCAACTCGAGCAAAGAATTGAACAAGATGCTGGAATAAAGTACTGAAAAAGTAGTTTATTCGAAGAGATAGTACATTTCAAAGAAGTAGAAGTAGGCCCGAGCAGTAGAGAATGGCTCAAGGGCCCATTATTAGAAGAGAAATTACATTCCAAAGAAGTTGGAGCAGGCCACGTGCAAAGGCGAGACTCAAAAGGCTCAAAAAGGAAGAAGCGGTTAAAAGAGCAGGGCGTCCAAAAAGGGGAAAAAAGGGCGGACTTCCCAGGACTTGGGGTTTTTATCCCTTCTCTAAAATGGGCTGTTCCCCTCAGGGCGTGGGACCACTTGATTGGCACCTGTGATTGACAAGAGGTACTGTACAGGTGCAAGTGACTGGTCTGATCTAGTTGGGTATTTTGCACCCATTTGTTTCAGGGGTAGATAGTTACAATGAAAAGAAGTTTTGGTTGAGAGGGGAGGTCACCGGGCAGTCACATCCTATGGGACGTACAGGAATGCAGAGACCCAATGCCTGCCTCTAACTGCCTGCCTTGTTTTCCCCTTGAGAGACGTGATCCCCATAAAATCTCTATGGGAAGCTGAGGGACAGGAGGTCTCTTCTGTATCTGCTTCCTGCTGGGCAGGAGTGTAGAGTTGTCCCTGCCTATTGGGGGATTCACGGAACTCTCACCCTTGTTGATCTCAGATGAGAGGAAGGGGTCTCGAGCTCTGCCTGGAAGACCATGTTGGCTTCTTTGGTTGTAACTGGCAATCTTGTTGGGGTATCCTCTGTATCCCTAAGGTCCCTGAATGAGGAAAAATAGATTTTAATTAATAAATCTCTTAGCTCTCATGAGGCCTATGGCCATTCAGCTTGTTACTCATGTGGTGTCAGTTGTCTGAGCCCAGAATGGGTTTGGCATTTAGCTTACTGGCCTGGGGGACATTAGGAAGTTACAGGCTTTCAAGTAGTTATCTGAAGCAGAGGTATGAGACTTCTATTGTTTAGGATTTGGAAACTGATTTACAAAGCAATCAAGAAACAGGGGAATAGGAGAATTTTAGAATTCAGGCTAGGAGCAATCTTTAGCCTAGGATTCACAAACTGATGAGAAGAGTAATCAAAGCCAGGGGCTAAGAAACTAAGAAACTAGGGAGGAGACTTAACGTTTCTATTCTTAACATTTGTATAGGAAAGAAAATTTAAAAGTGCTTGTGGGGGGGCACTCTCTTGGCTGGTAACAGCTGTCCTTTTGTTCTCTAGTCTAGTTGTGGAGGACATCACTTCACTGGCCCATGTTGGTATTATCATTGCACTCCTCCCAGGTGAGGCAGTCGCTCCCTGGCCATTGGAAGGCCACTCACGGCAGCTCACACTGGCTGCCAGCCACTCACACTTCACACTGGCTGCTGGCCACTCACGGTAGCTTATGGCTGCCCACTGCAGCAGGGGTTGCAGCCTACTCCGACGCCGGCGACTTACAGCAGCCCAGCACCTGGTCGAGCTGTTGTTCACCATCTTAGTTGTAGAGGGTGCAGCATCACTGGCCCTCATGTGGGATCCAACTGGGGCCCTGCTGCTCAGAGCTGGCATCCCAAGCCAGCTCTTAACCAACGCGCCACTCAGCCGGCCCACTTCCGGGTTCTAAAGCTCATAGTCGGCATGCCAGCGGTAGAGATCAGCATTCTGGATGTGCGCTTGGATCTCCCAGGCACTTTTATTCTGTATAAATTTCTCATAGTTATCAGGAGTGTAAAGCTGCAGTCTGTCTGTGGGAGCGTATTTTCTTTCTGTGACAACATTCAGGGTGTTATCAGAGCGGGACTTTCTACTTCTCCTGTGACGATGGTGATGAGACCTGGATCTCCTCCATTCAAAATGGTAGACCCGTCTTCAAGTCCTCTCACTCAATGGAGACTTTCGATGTTGTCACAGTTTCCACTGTCGATGACGTCATCTGAAAACTTGACCAGCTGTGGTCTGGATTGAGATTTGGATCTTCTGAGCACTGGCAGGTGTACTGGTTTTCTCCTCAGGCATGATTTTTTTCTGGACACAACTCTGAACTTAGACTCTTTAAAGGCTCTGCACTTCTGTGCAGCATGGAAGAGTTCAAAGTCCCCATATTGTTCATTTTCTCAAAATCGTCTGCCTCCATTTCCTCAAAGTTTTGCAGAGAATTTAATGATGGCCTCGGCTTACTTTCTCCATCCACCGAAGCCCCTGTGTTGTTAGACAAAGCCAAGGAATCCATACAATCCATGTGTAAGTGTCAGGTCTACCATCTTCTTGCCCACTACCCATATTAACCTGAAACATCTCTTTCTTCAGATTCCAATTCTTTCTTGGTTAACTAATATTTTTTGAGAAACTGCTTGTGCCAAGTAATATTCTAGGTGCCAGAGAGAGAGAGTTGGAGGAAAAGACAGACCAAGATTCTATCCTCGACGAGTTTATGTTCAAGTGACAAGGGTTCCTTAATTGTGAAATTCAATCATTGATTGGTTCATCCATTAAACAAATATTTACTGAGCATCTACTATGTATCAGGCACATTGCCTGGCGTGGAAGATAAAGCCAGACAAGAGTCCCTGAATTGATGGGAAGAGAGGCAATGAAAAATAAGCAAGACATAAAACATGTTGAGTCGTGATAAAGGTTAAAGACGAAAATGAACAAAGGAAAGTGCATGCAGAAAGAGGATGGGAGCTGTAACTTGAGCTAAATTCAATCTCAGGCACTACTGTCATTCGCTGCCACTCTTTTTAAAATCCTAAATGTGGTTCAAATATAGACGGTCTTCCTTACTTAAAGTTAAATCATTCCCCTTAAGAAAAGGTTAACAGTGGATGTTAATTCTCAGCTCTCCAGATTTCTGCTTTAAATAGGAACAGTCTTTTTATAGTAAAACATCAGGACAGTAGAATTGAAAAAGATGTGCAATCTAATTAAAATGGAGAGATTAGCTGCCCTCAGAATATTTGCAAAGCCTAGAAAGGTAATTTAGTGAAATGTATACAGTTTTATCTGGCTTTAATTTTTAATGGGATAACTTATAATGTGTGCCTATTTTCTTCATTTCTCCACATTGGCCAAACTGTGAACCTGTTTACAAACAGTGTTTTAAAGACCATGGTGTGTAACAAGATTAGCAAAAGCTAGGAAGTTCACTCCTGCCCATCAGATGCTGCCTTTTAGCTTGGGTAGGAGTGGGTTCCCAATTTGAGATGCTGTAACTGAAAAGATCTGAACAATCTAAGCTATGCTGAAAAATGCACTCCTACATGAGTTAACAGTCACTGTTGTCTGACAGATTCCAACCCATGATCATCAGAGGTGTCTTGATAACCACAGTAGCTGCTGTATATGTTTTAGTAAAAGATGATTTATTTACATCATGATGAAACACCATTTGATATGGACTATGCCACAAATTTTTAAATATTAGTGACTATTTCAATTCTCCCCTCTTTCTAGACACATAAGAGGATTGTGTTTTCTAATCACCTTTGAAGGTAGGCATGGACAGATGATTTGCTTTGGCAACTGAAATGATATGTGCTATTTCCAGTGGGAAGCTTAAAAAGCCTATGCATTATTCACGGTGTTTACTTTTTCCCCAAACTAACCATCACAGAATCATGGGGTAAGATGCACCAGCCTGATTCCCAGAATAGACTAGAAGCAAGTGAGGCCCTACAGATCCACATTGGTCATGTACCTTGAGTTGTGTAAGGGAGAGGAAAATGTCCCCCTTTTCTCTCTTAGTGCTTCTGGCTGGTCTAATAATCAAATTGACATGAGACAAATTAACAGGAGAACATAACCAAATTTAATTACGTATGTGCACATGGAGCTTCCAGAAGAATATGGGGCCCCCAGTTGGAAGGTATATGCCATCTTGAGCTAAGGTGTCCAGGGGGTTGTGGTTTAGGACCTCAGAAGGGAGGAAAATGATTCCCCTGGACATAGAAAAGCAGATGATTGGTAAACAAATGATTGCTGGGCCATCTTTAACAAAGGTACACAGAGAAGACTGATCAAATGGGCCTTTCTAGGTTCTTCCCTGTCTATCACACTAGTTCCTATTAAACTATAGTTATCTGTGATGTTAGCTCCCTTCCTGGAGCAGGTCCTCCATCTATATTCTTTTAGGCAGTTAGGAGGAAGGTCAAAAGGTTTTCTCGAGTCTTTTGTTTCTTAAAAATAACCAGCTTAAAATAATACCCCAAAGAGGCACATTTGGGGTTGCAAATTCTGCTTCCTTCAGTGGCATTTAAAGTTGTGTTTTGTTAAGTCACTAATATCTGGATGAATTTTTGTTATTACAACATAAACCAGCATATGCTGCCCGATACTGAGTCAAATTTGAAATTCTCTGAAAATAAGGAATATAAAGGAAATGAATGAGAAACCCATGCCTATAGAGGAATTCTTTGGCTTAGATAATTTGAAAAGACTAATATGTAAATGGAGCTAAATGACTCTATGGAGGGTGTTTTGGCATCATGGGTAAATTGGCCTGGATTTGTGTCCTTGCTCTTCTGCTTTTCAGGTGATAGACTTTAGGCAAGGTACTTAATACTTCTGAGTCTCAATTTCTTCTTTTGTTAAGTGAGAGCAATTGTGATATGTTGCAGCATCAAATACAGGGGCCCAGAACTTAATAGGAACTCATAATATCTTATTTTCCCTCCTTGTGTTGTTTTCTTTGTTTTCATAGTGAAGCAGTTCAACCTGGTTATAAAACCATAAAGCCTAATAATGATCTTAAGGTTGTAAAGGCAGTTAAACTGCATCATAGGCTGAGAAAATGTAAGAGGGAATAAAATGAAACAAAACCCCAAGAGTCAGGTTTATCATAAATAATGATATCCTTAGTATACTGGGAGATAGGTTTTTAGCTTAGAAAGGAAATAAGCAGCTAAACAATGTTGTCAAAGGTGAATCCAAGCTTGAGAGCATGATGTTCATACTAATAGTTGGTGGGAAAGAGCATCGCCTCTGTGAAACAGGCTCTACCCAGATGGAAGCAGGACACGTGAGGCTCGTCTGAGAGGCTGTCTCTGATGCCTACTTCCTCTCACCACTCAAATCTGACTTGCCACCCAGAGAGTGTAAAACGGACTTGGATAGGTTAGGATAGAATATGCTGTAGTAAAAGAAAACAACAACCCTCCAATCTTAGTGGCTTACAACAACCAAGGTGCATTGTTCACTAGTATTACCTGTGCATCATGGGTGGGCTGCTTCACAACATTTCACTCTGGGAACCAAGCTAAGGAATTGGTCTCTATTCGTAACATTACCTACCTCCTGAGAGAAACAAAGGACAGCATGACAAACTCCACACAGGCTCTCAAGCTTCTAACCAAAAGTGCCACCTCACCTCCAGTCACATTTCACTGGCCAGAGCCTGATGACACTGTGGGGAGGGAAGGGTAATCTTCCCCAGGCAGGGGCAGAAAGCATTTGTGAACAATAAAGCTCACCCTAGAAGATGAACCCCTTCCCCTGCACTACAGACGAGACGTGAGCATGTCCATCATTGATGTGGTGGTTGTCATATCCATTTGCTGTGCCAGAACAGAAAATAAGATGAAAGTTCACGTTGAATCCATGTCCTCCGTTCTAACTGTAATTCTTTACCACATCATAAAAATTCAGTCAAGAGAATGGAGGTAGGCGTTTTGCTGAGTCAAGATTAGAGCTGAGCTCTGTTTCTCCTCTTCAGCCAACAGCCTCTCCTCTCTTATAACACACTTCAGACAGGTGGTAGACAGAAATCACTCGGTTAGGAAGCCTCGAGAAGGGTTTAAGACAAACTAAAGAAAAGACATGCTATTGTGTCTATTTGGCATGAAACCACAAGGTAATCATTCCAAAAAGGTTTCAGTCAATTAGGGAAACTGCTTATGCTGTAATGCTGTACTGAACCATTAAGGCTAAATAATCCACAGGGTTCCTGGATCTTCCTTGCCTTGGAACAGAAGTGATGATATAGTGCAGCTAAAGCCTCAAACCTCCCAGGTTATCAAGTTCACTTTCTGCCTAAATTTCAATTCCTCTCTTGATGCCTTCACACTGAAGACTTAGATTGAGGTCAAATGTTTGAGGCCAAGTCACAGTGTAGGCTGAAGAGGTTTCTGCTTGTAGTTTTAACCCTAATGAGAATGAGAATGACGTTATTGAAGCTTTTAAAGCTATATAGGCACAAATCCAACAAAAGAAGAGTATATTTTTCAAAATAGCATTACCAGTGCCTTTCTATAACTAAATGGAGAGTTATTAAACTGAAAATCATTAAGCATTGACCTATTCACTGGTTAGTTGCATTCCTTTTGTCATGTTTTCCTGTCCGAAAGATCTGTAAGCAAAATGTGCCATTTTCGCAGCTCAAACATCTTGATGGAAACACAAGTCAGCAAAATGCTCTTCAGCTCCTCTCAGGGCTTCTCAGGGCCCATGACCACGATTTGGCTAAAGCAGCTCCATCACGTGCCCTCAGCGACATTTTGGCTCTGCCTCTCTCTCCATCATCCCCCCCCCCGAATGTTACCTCTAGTTATTGCTAATTCAGTTAATGTGTTGAAATGCTGCTTTTGCCTCTGTCAAGGTGCTTTATGCTGTGAGCATTTAAATCTTCCTGTGATTTCTGTGTTGGACAGTCATCATCCACTTTGCAGTTCACGATTAAAAGATAACCATTGTTAAATGTTACTGCCAAGGATGTGTAATAGGACTTATTTTCTCCCAGTTTAAAAACATAGTTAACTTGAACATCTGATGTAATGCAGTGAAATCTCATGTCTGGAAAAACATTGTTGCTAGCAATAGGCATGATTACCTTTATTTACTTTTTTTTTTTATGTAACAGCAATGCCATTATCACCACTGGCAAAATTAACAATGATTTCGTAATGCCATCTAATATCCAGTCCATGTTCAAATTTTCCTTCTTATTTCAAATGTCTCTTTGTAGTTGGTTTGTGAAACACAATCCAAACAGGGTCCATTGCATTTGGTGGATTTCCAACATTCTGATTCTGGCTGATAGTATTCTCATGGTGTCATTTTACGTGTTTCTTTATCTCCCTGATTTACTGTAAGCAGATTTTTAGGTCTAGAGACTTGATTAAATTCTGGTTAAATTTTATTTTTGGAATTATTCCTGGGTGGGGCTGTGTATTTCCTCTTGCATTATGCACATGATTTCTTGTTGTTCTGTTTTTAGTGATGTGAAGTTTGTTCAGGGGTAGAGATGACCAAGATTGGTGAAATATTTCAGTCCTTGATTCAAATAAACTTCAACTCAGTTGACTGGCTGATGGTTAAGCTACATAAAGGCTTCACAGTGGCAGAAACACTCCCCACTGACAAAAAGATCGAAATAGTTTCCTGACTAATGCAAGTGTGGATGTACTCAGGGTCTCTGTCCCATCAGCTCCTCACATTCGTGAATCTACCGAATGAAGAAATCCCCACAGCACCTGGTGACCTTGGTGTCTGCAATGCGGATCAATCCTTATGTAGAAGTCAACCTCACAGGCTGACTGAAATTTGCCGTCTAGGGTGGAGATGCCTCTGGTCTGCATCAGGTTTTGCATTTTGCGTTTGAAGATAAGAAGCTGGATATGAAACTCGTGATCTGTGAAGTTCAGGAAGCCGGCCAGCTTGGCCAAGGGCATGGTGGTGTAGAGCTGACCAAGATGGAGGATGGAATGCCAAGTCCATTCCTCCCAATCTATGGTTCAGTTTCATAGGAAGAGTTCGGATTATCTCTCCAGGGGGAGCTCAGATTACAGTTGCTCTAATCAACAGCCAGTAAAACTCCCAAGTTCATGTAGAAATCGTAGAAATCTCTGTTTTTCTCAGAATCATTTGAATGAGTGAGCTCTGCTTCAGTGATGAAAATTTGCATTCCAGAGTAGACCCAAAGGGCCTGGTAGAGAGGAAGGTGGGAACATTAGTACACAAGCTGTCGTGTATCTCAAGTGTTCCAAAGTCATTACACTGGAATTAACCTCTAAAAGCAAATTGAAAGAACATGCAAAGTCAAAATGAAATAGTACATTGTGAAGACCTCATGATATATACAAGGTTGCTGAACACTAAAATTTTACATATTTATAAGGGAAAATGGATGCATGATGTTTTTCCCAATTTACATGTGATCTCTGGGTAAAGATCCTAAAAACAACTGAGTTAAGAAAACTTAGGTAATGCAGCAGCATGCTTTGACTAGATATTGCTTCACTAGCAAAATCAAATGCCTTCAAGGATAAGACCAACATTCCCTGAAAATCAAACTGAAATCATCTGGGGTTCCCACACAGCTCAGTTTCATGGAGTAAACTTTGAAGAAGGACAGTTCAACCACCAAAAGAAATTGCAAAGGAATTTCTTTAAAGAAGGTCTAAATCTATCACCCACACTGACGTTTCTCAACCTCAGCACACTTTGAACTGTATAATTCTTTGGTTTATTTGGGGAGGGGGGGGGGAAGGAAATGTCCTGTACATTCTAGGGTATTTATTAGCACCCTGGTGTCAACCCACAGGATGCAACTAGCAGTCCCAGTTGTGACAACCAAAACTGTCGCCAGACATTGCCAAATGTCCACAGGGGAAAACCTCACCCCCAGTTGGGAAACATTGATCTGCAGCAACATTCATCAAAATGCTCTTTCCCAATTTGCCAGAAGCTCATATCTTTTACTTTGGGCACAAGAATATACCCAAAGTAAAGTTTTAAATGTGTATTATTAATCTTCCCATGTCAGGGCTCAAGAGAGCAGACTCTGAAGTCAGATTGTCTGGAAACAAATTCCAGATCACCAATTAACTATTTCTGAAACACTGGGGGATCTAAATTTTCTCTATTGCAAAATGGGCCACCCTCAAACGTGTGTTGTCTGTCCATGAAACATGCTTCAGAGCCGCCTGTGCAGCAGGTGGGAAATGCACAGTCCTGGGCCCTATTCCGGTCCTCCTAGGAGGGCCTGGGAATAAACATTTGGTGCTTAAGATTCACCAACAAGAACGCTACTGTCTGAATGGCAGGCTATGGAACTGCTTAGCTTTCGTGTGTGCATGTGGGGGTGGGGGTTCTTTCCTTCTTTTTTTTTGTTTTTTTCATTTCTATGGCATTAGTACATTCACATGTCTGTGCATCCGTCCCCACCACCTATCTCTAGAACTTTCTCATCTTCCCAAACTGAAACTGCACCCATTAAACACTAACTTCCCATTTCTGCCTCCCCCAGTCCCTAGCTAACGCCATTCTACTCTCTGTCTCCATGAATTTGACTCCTCAAGGTGCCTCATATAAGTGAAATTGTACAGTGTTCTTTGATGCCTGGCTTATTTTACTTAGCATAATATCTTCAAGGTTCAACCATGTTGTAACTAACATGTGTCGGAATTTCCTTCCATTTTAAGGATGAATAATATTCCATTGCGTGTATATACCAATTTTCTTTATCCATTCAACCATCAAAGGACATTTGAGTTGCTTCCACCTTTGACTGCTATGAGCATGGGTGTACAAATATTTGTTTGAGTCCCTGTTTTCACTTCTTTGGGGTAAAATACCCAGAAGTGGAATTGCTGGATCAAATGCTAATTCTATGTTTAAGTTTTTGAGGAATCGTCATACCTTTTACCACAGCAGCTGCACCATTTTACATTCCCACTAACAACATGCAGGGGTCCAATTTCTCCACATCCTCTCCATATTATGTATAAAGCCCTCCTATAGGATGGGAGGTCATATCTCGTTGTGTCTTTCATTTGAATTTCCAATGATGTAGTGATATTAAGATCTTTTCATGTGCCTAGTTGGCCACTTGTGTATCTTCTTTGAGAAGTGTCTGTTCAGACCCTTTGTCGTTCATTTTGAGTCATGCCCTGCATCATGGCCAGAGTGCAAGGTTTGGAGCCGAAAGCCCTGTGTCCTCATCTCAGTTCTATAGCAATTTTAACTGTGAGACTCAGGCAAGATTTTTACCTCTATGAGCCACAATTTCCTCAACTGCAAAATAACAATAGTAGAAAAATTCTGAAGTGGGTTTTTGAGTATAAAATAAGTAATGTCTTATGTAAATGACCTGGAGTTTTTTATTTTTATTTCCCATATGCTAAGAAGATGTTTTTTCTGTGGTATCTACACATTAGAACAAGACAGAGAAAAACTTCCAACAGCAAAATGATGAAATGATACAAGTATTTACCTACAAGCTTGTGAAAGTTATGAAAGATGTGACATAAGAAATATCTCAATGTTCCTTTGACAAACAAATGTTTGTTCTAAATCTTGGGGTTTTTTGTTTGTTTGTTTGTTTATAATGCTTACAATTATCAAGGCTTGGACTTGAAACTATTTTTGCTGGGGTTAAAGGTCAGCGTGACCTAAAAGTGAATTCCAACAGGTGCTCCAGAAGGAACAGTCACTAGGCCATACTCATAAACCCCAGATGTACACTTCCAGTGTTGGCCTTGTGGTTGAATAGTGGTTTGGAAGGTGGTGTGGACCAGGTGGCCACAGATACATTCTTCGAATAGCCATATTTTCATCATGTAGAACAATCCATCAGGATTTAGGAGTCAATAATCCAGAGAAACCAGCCTGGGCTTACAAAGGCTTCCTACTCCAGAAAGGCATTTTATTGGAGTATATTTTACTTTGTCTCTGTGTTGCCCCTTGGTTCCCTGGAAACACCTCCACTTAAGAAGTTCCTTTAGGGCCGGCTGAGTGGCGTGTTGGTTAAAAGCTGGCTTGGGATGCCAGAGGGCCCCGGTTCAGATCCCACATATGAGGGCCAGTTACACTGCTCTCTATAGCTAAGATGCTGAACAACAGCTCGACCTGGAGCTGGGCTGCCGGGAGTCGCTGGCGACGGCAGGTGGGTTGCCACGGGCTACCGTGTGTAGCCAGCAGCCACTGTGAGCAGCCATCCAGAAGTCGGCGACTGATCAGCCTCGCCCGGGAAGAGTGCAATGATGGTGCCAACTTGGGCCAGTGAAGCAACGTCCTCCACAACTAGACTGAAGAACAAAAGGATAGCAACTTGTCTGTTCCCCTTCCCCCAATTCCCCAATAGAAAATTTTTTTTAAAAAAGAAGTTCTTTATTCTATGAGCTGCCTTTCTTTCATGCATCTCTTCAGTGTAACACAATAATCTCAGGCAATACCCATGGGACTCAGTCCTTATCTGTGTCCAAGAATCTCAGGTATCTGTCAAACCATGTGCAAAATTTGAAGATGGAGCCATGGAGGAAAAACTCTCATAATAGTGGGGAAAATATGGGCAAATGCAAAGAAAAGCAGAAGGAAATTTACATTTAATGAGCACATAGTGTAAAAGAACAAGAAATTATTAGCATGGGAATGTATGTGAACTTGAACAACTCCTCCAGCCTGCCAAAGAGAATTTTGAAATTGCCAGTCCCATTTTCCTTCTTCTAAAGAATATGAACTCTTCCTTGTAGGAGAGAGACCTACATAAGTGAATCTGCATAATAAGGGGCAGAGAAACAGAAGATGAAGGGAAAAGAGGAAAAATAAGTCACAGGGGAGTGGAGAGTTTTTCTCCAGGAAATATTGAGAAGAGAAATCCCTTAGGAGTTGCAAGGTATGAGTGCAGTGGCAGGAAAAGCAAAAGAATTTTGGTAAGTGTCGCTCAAATGTTTGGGCTCCCTTTAATGGAATTCTTTAAAATTCTTTTTGGCAGTTGAACCAGGTTTCTTCAAATTTGATTTCATGAGACTGGGCTATGTGGGTATTAGAGCAATATGTATTATCTGCTTTTCTTACATGGAGTCAGTATTTGGTGGGCATATAATTGTAGTTTTTAGAGACAGTCTGCTGGGTTCAAACCCTGGTTCAGCTACATATTAGCTGGATGGACATGGGTCAGCTGCTCAACCTCTCTGTGTCTTCATTTTATCATCTATAAAATAGGAATAACAAAATTAGGTCATGAATTTTGTATGTGGATAATATGACTGAAAAACTTGGTGACATAATAGTTCTTCAGTAATTGCTGTTAATAGTATACTTACATGTGATAATAGTGAAGATATTACATGACTTGCTGAAGGTCACATAGCCAGTGGGTACTGTTGCCAGGTAAAATATGGGATGCCCTATTAAAATTGGGTTTCAAATAAATAACAAGTAGTTTTTTAGTGTAAGTATGTCCCAAATATTGCATAGAACATATTTATACTAAAAAATTATTTGTCTTTTATCTGAAATTCCATTTTAATGGGAGGTCTTATGCTTTTACTTGCTAAACCTGGCAACTCTTCATGAGGAATGTTACTGTGACTCCAACCCACGTGTTGTGACTGCAAATTCCATGCTTTTCCACTTGCTCCACAGGAGTATGCAGAGCCTGGAAATGGGAAGGAGTGCCAGGTGGTTCATGAACATCTAAGGGACATGACACAATGAATGTATTGAGCATCGCTGATGTGTCGAAACCATGCTAAATGGTGTGTTATATTATTTATAATCTATGCAACAGCTTAGCTAGATCAGTGTTATTATCATCATTTTACCAAAAGGAAAACTGAGAGTCCAAGATGCTAAGTACCTGGCTAAGGACAAAACAGTAGGAACAGAGCCGATGTTCCAAACTCAAACTCTACACCATCACCTATCACTTTAGATCATCTTGTGAAGACAGTTCTGCTGGGATGAATTTGTGAGGCATAAAAAGATGGCCTGCTGTCTCCTGGGACTATCTAGAAGAGTGCTATTTCCCTTTAAATTACTCAGATCCATACAGGAAAGCAAAGAATGGGCTGTCCTTCTGCAGGTTTAAACATATAGACAACTAATGTTTAGATCTCCCAAAGCAAAAAATAGTCTGAGTGTGATGGTTGCACCCCTGCACTCACTGGATGGCTGCCAGCACTGCACTTAGTGAGTGAGGGGAGTCAAGTCCCCCCTTTTATTCCTGGGGCTGACAAAGTTAGCCATGTGGCCTGTCTGAAAATATGTACAATATTACCAAAATGACACACACACACACACACACACACACACACGTTTGTCTACCATAGCTCTGTCAGAGCCAAATGTACTTTATAGATTTTTCCATATTTATTTTAAGAATAGAATCTTTGTGTTTGACAGAATCTGAAAAATTAAGTACCCAGGGCAAAGTTTTTTCTGAGAGATATGAAATGAATAAAAACTTGTATATTGTCTTAAATTCCCCCAAATGCCATTAGTAAGTTCAATTCCTGAGTAGCCACTCATTCAGTTGAGACAGTTTAGAAGAGGCCATCATTTCCCTAGTCCAAATGCAGATTAATATTACATTGGAGAATCACTCAGTTCAGAAAAGGCAATGATTAGACTCCTGACTATAGAAAGAGAATTCTGATAGGCCTTTCATTCATTAGACATTTTTTTTTAATCACCTACAGTGTAGTGGTGACTTTGCCAGGCATTAGGAAAACAAACTGACTCCTAACAGTGTAGACCTTCTCCATGTGGCAAGTTTTTTTACCTCAGTGAGCCACTATTTCCTCAACTGCAAAGGACAAGAGTAGAAAAACTCTGAAGTGGCTTTTTGAGAATAAAATAAATAATATCATATATAAATGACCTGGGGTCTTTTATTGTTATTTCCCATATGCTAAGGAGGGAATAACTTCCCTCAAAAGCTAGCAAATTATAAATTTCAAGTGGAGAAGGAAAAATAGCAGCAAACAATAGGGAACAAAAAATACTGAGATTGTCTAGCGCATGATCTTTGAGTTTGAGATTTTCTCAATTCTCAGTATGTCTGCTTCTTAACACCAGAAATTGTACTTACTCCCATCTATTAAAGAACACAAGTTGAGATAATGTGAATGGTTACTAGTTTAGCTAGTCTTCCATGTTAATTTTGGGAAAGCTTTGTTTTTCTTTAACAAGTACAGTTGCTATTTATTCTGCCAGAACTCATTTAGTTGCAAATGACAGAAACTCAACTCAAAGTGACTTAGCAAAAAAAGATTTTCTTGGGTCATGAAATCAAATTGTCCAGAGAACGAAAGTGAATGGCTCAAGTAGCTCAGGGGCATCAGGAATTTTTCTTCCTCCATGTCTTCATTATGATTGAATTTAAAAACCCAAGGAGCTTTATATTTTCCAGTTCAGCAGGGGAAAAAATGCTTCTCTTTCACAATGATTCCCACAAACTTGCCCATCCCTGAATCAATCATAAAACCGTTGGGGATGATGGTTTCCAAATCATGGAAGATTTTGATTATCTGTGTTTAAGGGGGGGGGCGATTCTGCTAGAATAACAAGGACAAAGAGTGGGAAGGAGGAGCCATCCAAAGAAAATTGAAGGACTGATCATGAGACAAAAAAGGAAAGGCATATTGGGCAGACAGAAGCAAAACATATCAAATACACAGTTTTTAATGGCCTTCCATGACACTGGAAATACAGAATTTAAAAAAAAGAGTCAAAATATTTTTGTGCAAGTGGAAGAAGCAACAGTCGTCCAGCCAGGAGGTGCCTCAACACCCAGAAATGAGGTAGAAATGGGTAATCAGTGTTGAGAGGGAGAATAGCTATCAACTTTGTCTCCTAAGTGTACACATAACCTACAGACTATTTACCTGAAGAAAATGGTTGAATGTGAGTTTAGTTAAATGTTTAAACCGTTGATTTCAAAGCGAGAACTGACAAGTAGCTGTTAGTGCAGTGGTCTTTGGAAGCAGAGTTATGTGAAAAAAACAGCCTCACCCCTCAGCTCTGTGAGCTGCAACATGTTAACTCTCTTTAAATCTTAATTTCCCCATTTGGGGAAAAATGGAGACCATAATAGTACCTATAGGGCTGTTTAGGGATGAAACGTGATCACACGTGATGCTTACTTAGCAAAGATCCGGGCTCACAGTAAGAAGTTGGAAATTTTTTGCCATTTTGTTGTTCCTTTCTTCCCATAAGGAAAGACGTTTATTGGAAAAAAGTATTTGGTGCTTTAACATGTTGATTCTCACTAGGACCAGCTACATAATTTGCAGGGCCCTGTACAAAATGAAAACATGAGACGACTGATTCAAAGACTATTAAAAATTTCAAGATGGCAGCAGCAGAGCATTAAACCAAGTGCGGGGCCTTTCTGAGCATAGGGCTTTTTGTGCACCTGTACAAATCACAGGCCCATGAAGATGGATGTGATTACTTTTGTTAAAAGAAAAGAATTAATGTCGATCACTTCTGAGTAAGTAGGGAGTGGGAGCATTTGCCTGAGGTCTATTTCTTATGAGAAGCAAAATCTTTGAAAGGAAGTTCCATTTTCTTCCCCTGCTGGGAGCAGGAGAAACTTCATACATGGATAAGAGATGGACTCATTCCCAGGAGATGCCACTTTCAATTGATTTTAAGGAGGTGTAGAAGAAAGAAGAAAGGCTAACTTTTTTTTTTTTTTAATTTGGATGGGAAGCTTTCTGGAGATGGAAGACAAATGACAATATGGAAAGGAATTTTCAGTGAAATAACATTATAAATAGCTCTGAAAGCATAACAAAGTGAAGCCAATAAAAATGGACGCGTTGCACAGTCTGAAATTCCACAAAGATTCTCTTTCAGCAATACACTTTATTAATAAATCAGTTTTCTTTGCTCCATTAAAATCATAAAGCTAAGCAACTTGTGATTAGGTTAATGTCACTTTTGTCCTCACTCGAAGAGCTCACTTGAGTAACAAAGAATTGTTTTGATCTAAGAGATTTAAAAATACATTTAAAAAATTTAATTCTTATAAATTGAAAAAAAGAAATCTTGTTTATACTCAGTCATGGATTATTCTACAGTTCCACAGCAACAGAGAAAAGTATCCAAATAATCCTCTAATCTATATGGACTGCAAAGATAAATTGGAAAATCCTCTTGCTTTGCCTCATCCAAAATAATCCAAGATGATGACAATGTTGCCTCTGCTTAAAAGTCAAGGGTAAGAAGCTAGACTATGTGCCCTCCTCACTTTGTTTTGGTAGCAATTTAACCTTGACTCCAACCATCCCCCAGTAACAAAGTGACATGATGGCTAATCAATATGAATATTAAATAAACATTTATTCAAAATCCAATTTATAAAAAGCAGTAAACTGGGTGGCAGGGGTATATTTACTTTAGCATCCCAAATAAAGGAAAGAGTGTATGCATAACAACAAAGTCTGAAAGGTAATATAAAGCAGTGCTTGCACCAACAGTCAGCAGGAAACCCCATAAAGGGCTGGTGGTTAAAAGAAATTCCAAAACAACTGTGCTTTTGGCATATTGACAAAATCTTTATCAATCTCTTTTGAGGGGACTGTGGAAACATGGTTCAAATTTTATTTTGTTACTTTTTTAAGGAGGAGTTTGCCATGTTGGTGTTCCACATTCACAAGTGACATGCAACTTGCCCACATTGAGATTTCCTCTGGGATCTCATGATCTCAGATAAGTTATAGCTCAATTTATCTCTCAGATGAATTTGGATCCATTAAAAGAAGAGACTCGACAACACTTTCAGTGGTCACCCCAGGGCTCTACATGTCTCTCAAGGCAGATTTACACCCAAGAGAAGGTTAAGCTTGAAAAATATAGTATATGGACTTCATTCATCGGTCTTCCCTGAGTGGCTCCAGTACTCAGTGCCTAAAGATTCAAAGCAAGATTCTGCCCAACAGAATTGCCAGTGAAAATACAGATTCCTAGGTCATATCATTTCTGGGTGGGAGCTCGGAATTCATATTTTTAGAACCTCCTATCAAGAATCCTGATTTGTGACCACTTAACTCTGTAAAAAGCAGCCCTTTTGTTCTCAACTGAGAACAGAGAGATCAGTCCTGCTTCATAACTGTCAACCCTCACTGCAATTATTTTCCATCCTCGGAAGACCTATGGTCAAATTGGAATGTGTATTCCTACATAGTTTAGATGAGAATAGGGTCAACAAACTATGACCCACAGGTCAAATCTGGTTAGCAGCCCACTTAGGTAAATAAAGCTTTGTTGGAAAATAGCCAGGCTGTTTATATATTGTCTATTGATGCTTTCAGGCTATAAGAGTAGACTGAATAAGTTGCAACAAAGTCTGTTAGCCTGCAAGACTAAAATATTTGCTAGCTGACCATTTACAAAAGGATTTCTGGATCTCTAGTTTAGAAAATAATCATAAGTAATATTTTTTGAGAGCTTACTTGGAACTGGACCACATGGTGACATAAATTGTCTCATGTGTTCTCCCAGCAGTTCTGAGGTGTAGGTTTTATCTTTATTTTCTTCAGTTAAGGCAAGTGTGGTATAAAGTGGTTCTATAATTCAGTCAAGGTTACCCAACCAGTGAAGCACAGAACTAGGCTTTAACCTCTCGCTCCGTGGCCCATGATCTGAGCTCCTGTTCTCTACTGCACAAGGCTGCATCAAATACCGGCCAGGCTAGAAGAAAATCCCCAGGATATCAGTGAAGGGCATTACTTAGCTAAATGATTTATCCATCTGAAAAAAGGGAAGGATTGAGCTGGATTTTAACCTAGCAGTTAATGAGCTTGTTAACCCTGATCTTTCAAATCAATCTTTTCTATCTACCTTTACCTTTTAGAATGGATTCCATTTTCTCATGATAAAGCACATTTTCCTCTTCTTACAGTCTAAGGATCACCTGCTGTATTACTGGACATCATAGCGACCCATCAAACCATTAGTTACACATAAAACCTATTTATACACTGTATTCACAGTTGCATTTTCTTTCAACCCAATAAAAAGGAAACAATTTATTATAAGGGCCTGATATCCACATTGGTGCACTGAGACAGTCTTTTCCGAAGGGTTACGTGCTCTGCCAACTCTATGCAGGGACCAAGGTAGGTAGTGAGAGGTAGTTCTCTCTCTGGGTTGGCCACTTCACATCACGTGGCTTTGCTGGGGACCAAAATTCCTAAGTGTCAGTTTTCTCATTTGTAATGTGGATGACACCACCTGCCTTGAAGAGTTCTTGTGGAGACTGAACTTTAAAACTCATATAAATTAATTAGAATGCTGAGCACAGCATCCCAGATCACAAAATCACACCAAGCAGATGTCAGTCATTTCCTTGGGCGAAGGGGAACTTAAAAGATGTAAATTTTCAAAATATGCTTTTAATCCTCAGAACTAGCCAGAGACCAACCTACGAGCCTATAGTACTCTCCACTGAATGGGTAACCTCTGTGAGATTTCCAGCTACAGATGTGTGTGTGCGTGTGTGCGTGTGTGTGGGGGGGGGGTTGGGATTAAGACAATGTTTAAAACCAATTATTCAACCACCAAACATTCGGGGAGCTTTTATTTTATTTTACTTTTTATTGTGGGAAGACAATGATTTCTTTTTTTAAAGATTTTTATTAAAAATATATGTAATATACAATATTATATTAGTTTCAGGTATACACCATACTTACTCAACATTTATATACCTAAAGAGTGATCACCATGATAAGTCCAGCAACCATCTGACACTGTAACATGCTATCACAATATTATTGACTATATTCCCTGTGCTGTATATTCCATCCCCATGACTTATTTGTTCTTTATCTGGAAATTTGGACCTCCTATTCCCCTTCACCTTTTCCCCCCTTTAAAAAATTTTCAATTACAGTTGAAATTCAATATTATTTTATATTAATTTCAAGTGTACAGCATAGTGGTTACACATTTATATAATTTAAGAAATGATCCCCCTGACTAGTCTAGTACCCGCCTGACACTATACACAGTTATTACCATGTTATTGACTGTATTTCCTATGCTTTACTTTACATTCCCATGGCTATTTTGTAACTATCAATTTGTGCTTCTTAATCCCTTCACCTTTTTCACCCTGTCCCCCAAACCCCTCCCATCTATCACCCCAACAAATCTAGCACCATCTGACAGAGTTATTACAATATTATTGACTATAACCCTTATGCTATACCCTACATTCCCATGACTACTCTGTAACAACTAATTTGTACTTCTTAATCCTTTCTCCTTTTTCATTCACACCCCCAATCCCCCTCCCATCTGGCAAATATCAAAATGTTTTCTACATGTATGAGTCTGATTCTGCTTGTTTGTTAATTTTGTTCTTTAGATCCCACATATAAGCGAAATCACATTGCATCTGTCTTTCACTGTTTGACATACTGCATTCATTCAGCACAGTACCCTCCAGATCTATCTATCCATGCCACCACAGTTGGCAAGAACCCATTCTCTTCCATGGCCGAGCAATATTCCATTTTATATATGTCCCACCTCCTCTTTATTCACTCATCCATCAATGGACACCCAGGCTGCCTCCACATCCTGGCCATTGTAAACACTGCTGCAATGAACATACGGATGCATATGTCCCCTCAAAGTAGCATTTTGGGTTTCTTTGAATAAGTATCTCAGAAATGGGATCACTGGGTCCTTCATTGTCTCCTATTTCAGCCTTTGTTTTAAAGTCTATTTTATCTGCTGTAAGTATTGCTACCCTTGCTTTTTGTTGTTGTTGTTGTTGTCTGTTTGTTTGTTTCCATTTTTCTTCCCTTTACTTTCTGTCTGTGTATGGCTTTCAATCTGGAGTGAGTCTCTTGTAAGCATCATATGTAAGGGTTTTGTTTTCTTATCAATTCAGCCTTCCTATATCTTTTGACTGGAGCATTTAATCTATTTACATTGAAAGTAATTGTTGACAGATATGTAGCTATTGCCATTTTATTATTCATAATTTTGATCTTCTATTTTTCCATTAAACTAGTCCCTCTAACATTCCTTGTAATACTGCTTTGGTGGTGATAAACTCTTTTAGCTTTTTCTTGTCTGGGAAGCTCTTTATCTGTCCTTCAATTCTAAATGATATCTTTGCTGGGTAGAGAAATCTTGGTTGTAGGTCGTTGTTTTTCTACACTTGGAATATTTCATGCCAATTCCTTCTGCCCTGCACAGTTTCTGCTGAGAAATCAGCTGACAATCTTATGGGAGCTCCTTTATAAGTTACTAGCTGCCTTTCCCTTGCTATTTTTAGGATTCTCTCTTTGTTTTTAACTTTTGCATTTTTATAATAATTATAATGTGTCTTGGTGTAAGCCTGTTTGGGTTCATCTTGTTTGGGCCTCTCTGTGCTTCTTGGACTTCTATGTCTATTTCCTTCTCCAGGATAAGAAAGTTTTTGGTCATTGGTTCTTCAAATAGTTTCTCAATCCCTTGTTTTCTCTTCTCCTTCTGGTACCCAATGTTGGTACATTTGATGTTGTCCCAGAGGTCTCTTAAATTATCCTCATTTTTTGGACTCTTTTTTCTTTTTGCTGTTCTGATTGGGTATTTTTTGTTACCTTGTTTTCCAAATCACTGATTTCATCCCCTGCTTCATCTAGTCTGCTGGTGATTCCTTCTAGTGTATTCTTCATTTCAGTTATTGTATTCTTCACTTCTGAGTGGTCCTTTTTTATGACTTCTATATCCTCTTTCATGCTTGCTCTTTATTGAAGTTCTCACTAAGTTCCTTGAACATCCTTATAACCATTGTTTTGAACTCTGTTTCTGGTAGATTGCTTCCCTCCATTTTGTTCAGTCCTTTTTCTGGAGTTTTCTGTTGTTCTTTCATTCAGGATGTATTTCTTCATTTCCACATTTTGGCTGCCTCTCTCTGTTTGTTTCTATGTATTAGATAGATCTACTGTGTCTCCCAGTCTTGTCAGGTGGCCGTATGTAGTAGGTGCCCTGTGGGGCCCTGGCACAGTCTCCCTGGTCACCTGTTCCAGGTGCTCCAGGAGTATCCCTTGTGTGGGTTGTGTGTGCCTTCCTGTGATAGCCTTGATTGCTATGGGCATGTCAGTGGGTAGGATTGATCCTCAGGCTGATTAGCTATAAGGTTTGGCCACATACACAGATTACAGGCTGCTATGCAGTGAGCTTGGCCACTGAGTGGGATTCACCCCAGTGGACTCTGGTGCCTGTTGAGACCACCTTTTGTGTGTGCCACTTGTAGGGCTAATTGGGCGGTGCTCTGCTGTGGTCTGAAGCCAACCTCCAAGTATGTTGGTTCTGGGGCCTCTTGGGAGGGGGTTTGATTCTGTCCCAGGTTACCCACTGCCTGTGACTGGCTGGGGCTACCTGGTAGGAGCTATTATACAAAGCAATCCACAGTTGTTCATTACCTGTGCTAAACCTGGAGGCATGTGGGAGAGACCACACTGCAAACTGAGGACATCTGCCACCAGTACCAGGTCTGGGGTAGCTCCACAAAACACTAGAACACCCTGAGGCCTGCTACCACCTGCCATCTCCCTTAAGGTCCAGCCACTGATAAAGCCTCATGTGGTATGCAAGTTGGGTGAGGCAAGGTCTCAGGGAGTCACTAGAATGGGAAAAGTTGTGTTCACCAGGTTAATGTAGATCCTGGTTTGGTGCCAGTGCTGAGCCTGGAGCAACTCAGCAGAAGTCTCAGAGCACACCAAGGCCTATTGCCAACTGCCTGGGGCCTACGGACTTGATGGTTTTCCAAGAAAAAGTTTAATACAGGCAGGGCTGGCTGCTCATTGAGAAACTGCCTCTGACATTGGGAGAGTTGGGTGGGGTGGGGTCCCAGTGAGTCAGCAGGGTGGAGCAGTGGAGCTCACCAGACCAATCAGTTTCAGATTGGCCATGGATATTGGGGATGGGTTCAGCAAAGGAAATATGGCACTTACTTGCCAGCTGCTCAGGAAAATGGTGACTGTCCTCCAGTCCTCGCCTCAAAACCACACACTTCAGTCTGATCCTCATATGCCTCTGAAGCCCTCTGAGTCACTGTCCCTCTGCTGCAGCCCAGGGTGAGTGCCTGCTAGTGAGTGAGTCTGTGCATGGGCCCTTTAAGAGGACGTCTGGGGTTCCCACAGCCTTCCATCCCACCCAGATGGTCAGAATCCCCACTGTTTTTCACAGCCAGATGTTGTAGGGGTTCTTCTTTCCAGCACCAGTACTCCAGGCCAAGGAGCCTGGTGTTGAGCTTGTACCCCTCGCTCCTCCAGGGGAAACCTTCATGGCTGAGATATTCCTCCTGCTTCTCTCGTGCAGCTTTTAATATGTACCTAGAAGTGGGAAATTCAGGGATAAAGAAATGACAAGATGTGGTCTTGGGCTTACAGCCTTTTATCAACAATGATAGATAGAAAAATAGATGAGAGAGAGAGAGAGAGAGAGAGAGAGAGAGAGAGAGAGAGAGAGAGAGATGAGAGAGAGAGATGAGAGAGAGAGAGAGAAAGAGAGGTAGATAGATATAGAGATAAATAGATATAGAGATAAATAGATAGAAAGAATGATTTTGTCTTCCATCAACCTATCAATAATGTCATCCTGGTCCTTGAGGGAGCACTTGATGGGAAAGGCTATGATTCTGACCCAGTTTGGAATATTAGTGCTAAATGAAGGTGACAGGGAGTTCCTGCAACTCTAGGAAAAGTTCACACACAAGGCTCAATCTGAACTGGGTTCCACAGCATGGGTAGGATTGAGCTTAGTAAGGAGGAAAGAAACTTCATTTTAGTGGTAGGCAAAATATGAACAAATGCTAAGACATGAAGAAGTTGAGGGAGAGAGTGGGCCAGTGAGTTCATCAGTCCTGCTCACATGGAGGATCTAAATGTTCCAGATTTCCAAGGGAAAAGCTGTAAGATAGGTTAAGGCCATATTATCCAGGACCAGAAATGACTGGCTGTGGAAGTGAGAATTTATTCTGAGTGTAAAATAGACCTGAATCTTCAACAGTTTCAATAAATACATTTTTGTTCAAGAAGCAGACCATGCTAGTGCTGGAATGTCTCTTCCTCTCCCCTCACTCCCAGTTTGAATTTTTTTCTAAGAAATCCGTAAACATTTGATCAGATCTCAGCACATTGCATGGTTGGCACCCCAGCTCTACCATTTAACCTTTAGCAGAGTAAGATCTCATGTGAGCATTTGGTACTGAAGATGACTCGTAAGGCAAAAAGTGAGTGGGGTCAACACTAGCCTTGCAAATGCTTAGGAAGGCCCCATAGTGGGGATTGCCATTTTCCCTCTCTCAGTATGCCTGCAATGGCCAGTTTTTTGGTGTTGAAACAGATCGCTAGCTTTTTTTGTCTTTCTTTCTTATTTTTTTCTTTTTCTTTTATTTTGCTTGAGTGCATGATGAAGTAATTGAATATTTTAGGAACTTGGTGTATGGAGAATATGAACCTTTTAACATCAGAATCACACTTACTTTGGCAGCAGGCTCAAGCATGAGAGGCGCCTGGGAACATAATCTGATGGAGGCAGCAAGGCTTTTTCTCTCACTTTCTGTTCACACGGGGGCAGGCTCTCCTTGTCTGGAGAAGAGAGCAGGACACACTGCACTATTAAATTATCTCTCTCTCTCTGCCAAGCACACAGAGTTCAATTCTAGTTATTTTACAGGCTTATGATGTGGCTCCACTTTTCACATACTGTCTTATTTAATTCTCACTATAACTACATTAAGTAAGCATCATTACAAACCTCATTTTATAGATGAAGAAACTGAGGCCTAGGGAATTTAAGGAACCAACAGCAACAACTTGTTAAGTGGCAGAAATGAGAGATGAACCCAGGCTTTTCTGACTTAAGGAACGGCTGGTCATGTAACCTTGGGCTAGGAACATAATTTTGTATTACATTATCATTATAAATACCATACATTTGATAACTATTAATATATACATTATATATTAATATAGTAATATATATATAATTTATTGCATATTAATATATGTAGCAATAATATATATTATTACAGCCACTATATTATGATCTATAAATTGAGGACCATAGCACTACCTCATAGGGAGGACCTATGGGATAATAGAAATAAAGCACTCTCACTCATCATGGCATCTTCTATAGAATGGCTATTATTATTGCTGTCATCATATACATATAAAGGAAATGGAAATCAAATACCTTTTGAGATATTGTCCCCGCCACCCACAGAAGCTACTGCAACTGGGCCACGGTATATACATGAAAGGTATAAACAAAGGCACATAATGACACAGCCAGGGTAGTCAGTCAGCAAAAAGGTCAGGCAGGGCTGGCCTAGTGGCGCGTTGGTCAAGAGCTGGCTTGGGACGCCAGCTTTGAGCAGCAGGGCCCTGGTTCGGATCCCACGTGAGGGCCAGTGACACTGCCCTCTACAGCTAAGATGGTGAACAACAGCTAGACCTGGAGCTGGGCTGCCATGAGTCACCAGCGACAGTGTAGGCTGCAGCCCCTGCTGCAGTGGGTTGCCATGGGCTACCGTGTGTAGCCAGCAGCCAGTGTGAGCGGCCAGCAGCCAGTGTGAACTGCCAAGAACCGCCTTGAGCGGCCATCTAGAGGCCGGCGACCAATCTGCCTCACCCGGGAAGAGCACAATGTTAATACCAACATGGGTCAGTGAAGCAACGTCCTCCACAACTATGAAGAACAAAAGCACAGCAACTTGTCTGTTCCCCTTCCCCCGATTCCTCAGCACTGTCCCCCTACTCCAATTCCCCAGTAATAATAAAAAAAGGTGTCAGGTACTCCAGGAAAGAGCACCCTGTGGGCTGGTAATGGCAGGCAAGGTGGCACTTACTTGGGATACTGAAGAAAGTGGCTAGATGCAGATGGTGGGGGTAAAAAACTAGCATGGGCAAAATTATTGTTTTGTTTTGTTTTTAGCTGAGCCATCCTGCCACCTTTTGGCAGCTCAGTGGCAGCTCAGCTTGGACCGGGACTCAAACTGCTGTTGCTCAGAGCTCGCACTTTAGAGCGAGCTCTTAACCAACTGAGCCACTTGGCTGGCCCTAGCATGGACAAAATTATGAAACCAGGAAGTATCCTGGTATACACAGTTAACTAGGGAATACAAGGATTTCATTGGAGCATTGTTTATAATGCTGAAGAAAATGCAAAACAGTAAGGAATTCATTGGTTATGATCTGTCCATAGAAAAACATACAATGCAACCTTATAAGAAGATAAAATAAATCTTTTATATATGATATAAAATGAAACCTGCTATCCAGGACTAGGTTAAACTCTTCTCCACAAGCACTTACAGTTCCTTATCCTTCTCTGTTGTGCTCATCACATTTTTAAATATTATTTATAATATGATTGTTTGAATAATGCTTGTATCTCCCCATTAGATGGTAAGTGCCATGAGGATAAGAACCACAGATCCTTATGCTAATCACTATATTCCCATCATTTAGCCTAGTACGTAGTGAGCACTCATTCAGATTGCTCAAATTGATGCACACATGCCTAAATGAAAGAAGTGAATCCGCATTAAATACACAAGTAACAAAAACACCAGTTACAAATAACATGTATAGTCCAGTCCATTGGTAGTGTTTGTTCAGGTATAGGGAGGAAAGACAGCCTGGAAGAGAAATGTTTGTCACAGGTGCCCCACTCTGTGTGGCAGCTCATTCCTCGACTGGATATAAACCAAAAACGTAAGTATACTATGTACTAAGAGTATGGTATTGACACACAACTGATCTGGAATATTATTTGCTAAGTATTTACAGTGGTTGCCCCTGGATGGTCTGGACTTCTTTTAGATTTGTTTTTATTGATTTAATTTTCTGCTAAGTGTCCATGACCTTTTTGACCAAGAAAAAGTAGGCTATTTTCATTTTAGAGGTGTTAGTTACCTCTCACCTCATCTGACACTGTTTCTGTTTCATCTCCTTCCTGTCTATCCTCCTCCTCCCTGAGTCCTACCCATTCTGAGAGGATTTTGTTCCCCACAGAAGCATAAAGACTCTTCACTGCACGGCTGACCTTCAGTCGTCAACCTCCTTGCTAATTACCACTCATGTTAGGAAGGTGAGAGTGACTGCCCACCTGGGTAGAGATGGGGAAACCTTCACCTCATGAATATGCAATGAATCCACAACAGCCCATCAGCCCTTGAGCAGCAGAATGGAGAGCTCCTTTGAGTCCTGATATGACAGAGGAAAGGAGGCAGAAAATTCAAATATAGTAGTTTGTGGAACAGAAGAATACCCAGAGCCAACAGGCTAGGAGAAATTAAACTGGAAAAATGATTAAAGGTTCGCTGACATTCCACTCAACCAAAGGCATTCTTTATTCTAAGGAGATAATAGCTAGCTACAAAACAGCTGTCTTGTGATTCTATTCATTTCTGCAGCTACCACCAGCATAGGAGAGGCCTAACGCAGTACACAGTGTCACCTAGAATGTTACCGATTATTCCTTTAGGGCAGCAGAACAAGCTCAGGGCACCTGGCTGAGAGTTCCCAGAGCTGCCTGCCATGAAGAAATGGGGCTTATAGACTGGAAATGCTCAGAATGACGGGATCCATCTTGACTTTCAATTGCTTCCCAAAGTGTGGTTTCAGATCATCCACGTCGTAGGATGTTAATGGTCATCCTGAGTAAAAAGGTTGTTTAGTAAACAAGTTTCAGATGTGCTAGTTTAACAATAGCAATTATTTTATTTCTTATGGGACTTTGATACGAGCCTTCATGATCCTAATATACATTGTGAGTCTCAAACGGGGAGGTGGGGCTTACATTGTCTCCCAGCCATATCTGACCAGAGGAACCTTTTCTCATGGAGTGCCTGGATGGACAAGCACTTCAAAGAGCAGATTTTGAGAAATGCTACCATAGATATTTCTGGATAAGTCAGAGGCACTCGCCAGAAATATTTTGAAATGGGTAAAGGGGCCCTCTGTGTCTGATTCTTTTGCAGCATTTAACATCACTTTGGCAAATAAATTGCCAAAAGAAAAAGCCTACAACTTTTAGAAATTTCTGAATTGATAATGTGTAACAAGGGTAACTAGAAAAGTATAATCTCGTAAAGTGAAAACCCATTGTCCCACCATTTTCCAATATAAATCCTATCTGTGATTCAATTTTCATTCTTCGGCCAAGTTAGATGCCTATTTCAAAGTAGAGGTGGTGCTGGCAGCCATTCTAAACTAAGAACCCTCTCGTCTTAGAAATGGTAGCGCTTCTTTCTCCACAGTGCCCAACACCCTCCCTTCTCATCCCAGCTTTTCATTCTTGATTTGCAATTACTTAGTACTTTTCCGAAACCTGGAAATTCTCCTTTCCTGTCCGCTAAGTCAGAATTTCTTTCATATCTATGGAGACCCTCATTTTCTGGTTGAAGCTTCCAGAACAGCATCATTATATCTAAAGAAGAGTTTCTCATAATTTGAGTATAACACATAGTGTACATAAATCAAGTGTCATAGTAAGTAGTAGGGAAAAGGAGGGGTTAATTTGGTACTTTGTCTTGAAAAACTTTAATTATTAATATAACCTTGTGTGTGTTACATACAGTTGAGTTGCCTCTGGCTCCTGGTGACACTACGAATGAGTGACATCCACAGTGTCCCGTCCTCACAGACCTGCTCAGCTCCTGGAGACTCACCTATGGCTTCTTTCATGGAGTCAGCCCATCTCATATTTTGTCTCCCTCTTTTCCTGCTGCCTTCTATTTTCCCAGCATTATTGTCTTCTCCAAAGAACCCCACCTTCTCAGGATGTGCTCAAAGTAGGACAGCTGCAGTTTTGTCATTTTTCTCTTCTGTGATGTTTCAGGCTTATTTTGCTCTAGGACACACTTATTCATCTTCCTGGTGGTCCAGGGCTGCCTTCCAACCATATTTCAAATGAATCAATATTTTTCCTATCAGCCTCTTTTCACTGTCCAATTTTCACATCCATACATAGTAATTGGGAATACAGGGGTGTGGGTGACCTTAGCATTGGTCTCTAATGACCGTTGGTGAATTTGCCTAATTCTTCCATTGCTGCCCTTCCCACTATCAGCCTCCTCTTGATTTCGTGGCTGCAGTCTCCATTTGAATTGAAGACTAATCCAAGGTAAGCAAAATCTTTAACTATTTTGATGTCTTCTTGTCCATGTTAAAGTTGTGTATTTCTTCTGTAGTCATGATTTTTGTCTTCTTGATGTTCAAATGCAGTCCTGTTTTGTCACTTCTTTCACTGTCATCAGAAGTCATATTAAATCGTTGCTACTTTCTGCCATTAAGATGGTATCAGCTGAACATTTTAAGATATTGGTATTTCTTCCACCAATTCCATTCCGCCTTCCTCTGAACCTACCCCAGTTTCTCATATATGTTCTTCATACTGATTAAACAAATAGGAAGTTAAAATGCACCCTTAGCTGAGATCTTTACATATGGAAAACCATCCTGTCCTCCATGTTCTCTCCTGAAAGTGGCTTCCTTTCCACAATACAAGTTACACATTAGGACAATCAAGTGCGGACACACACCCACTTATTTCAGAGGAACCCATAACTTTTTGTGATCCGTGCAGTCAAAGGCTTTACTGTAACATGTGGGTCCAAAGCACAAGGGCTCAGGTCCATGGTGTCACAATTACCAAACACCTATGAAATGTAAGCACCCCTGTGGGCAACATAAGCTTAGATTTTTATATTTAACTACCATATTTCCCCATGTATAAGATGCACCCTTTTTCAAAAAGTTTGGGGTCTAAAAACTGGGTGTGTCTCATACATGGTTGTAGATTTTTTTTACTTGCATTTCCCGCTGAGGATGAGGCAATATATGAAGACAGTGATTCGTCATCAGACACAGATGAGGACAAGCTAATGGTTGGGAGTTTTGACAGTGATGAGGAGTTGTATGAATTTTATGATGAATAAAACTTGAGTTCAATAACTTTATGTAATACATTTTTTTTTCAAATTTCGGGCCCCAAAATTAAGGTGCATCTTATATATACAAGGGAGTGTCTTATACATGGAAGCATCTTATACATGGGGAAACACAGTAAATATAGTTTATAATTATAACAGTATGTACATTTGGGGGGCCACTATTGTATGATAGCACCAAACTACACTCTTAATTTCACAGTTGACTTTCATATCACAGCCATAAATATTTTGCAAATATATGTCAGAGTTTCATCAAACTTTCCATCATCCTCTCATGATTCTTTGATATTCACATCTTTCTGTTCTAAAATGCTCATTCATATTGATTTTCTACTCTTTCCTTGTTAACTGGCCTAATTCTGCCAGATTCTCTTTTATCAATGGCTTTATATGATTCAAAAGCAGTTCTCATGCTCCCCAAAATGCAGTTTTTGAACATCACTTTCATCAGTTTTATGAAATTCTGCTCTTTTTCCAAGATATACAATTTCACTTGTTAACAAATGTAAATTATTCTGCTGGATGTTTAAAATCATCCATGAGAGTGACCACAAAGGTTTAAGAAGCATTTAGTGGAAGCTAAGTGGAAAGGGACGACTGAGTGGAGACAAATCTGACAAGTAATTATTACCAATATTTTTGTGTTACAATGACATCTGGTTTTTGTGCAAACCTGGTTACTTAGGGGACTTTGAATCATGCAGAGCCTTTGTACATGAATATGAAAATTGTTAAATCATAAACAACTAATACATTTTTCAGCTTGCAATTTTACAAATCTGATAGATAAGAAATGTCAGATTTCTGTGGCATCCGTGGTAACTTCTCCTCTTTCATTTCTGATTTTGTTCATTTGTGTTTTTTCTCTTTTTATTTTAGTGAGTCTAGCCAGAGGTTTGTCAATTTTATTAATCTTTTCAAAGAACCAGCTCTTTGTTACATTAATTTTTTCTATTGTCTTTTTGTTCTCTATTTCATTTAATTCTGCTCTGATTTTTATTATTTCCTTCCTTCTCTAACTTTGGGTTTCATTTGTTCTTATTTTTCTAGTTATTATGAACAAGAGGAAAATCTGAAGTGATTTGTTGGGTATCAGGTAAATTCAAAACTCAGAAGTTTATGGGCCTTTTAAGAGAAAAAGAAAACACATAAAATCTACTGAGATGATGAAAAATCAAAGCCCTTCTACTTCCATTTCTTATATTTCACTTGAGCCTCCTTTGTAGGTAACAGTCCAGCTTAACAGTCCAGCTTAAAAACATTCAAAGGTGGTACATTTGCTTCTGTTTCTAGAAGGTAAAAAAAAAAAAAAAAAAAAAAACAAAATTAGTCTATGCTATGAAAAATCAAAGCCCTTCTACTTCCATTTCTTATATTTCACTTGAGCCTCCTTTGTAGGTAACAGTCCAGCTTAACAGTCCAGCTTAAAAACATTCAAAGGTGGTACATTTGCTTCTGTTTCTAGAAGGTAAAAAAAAAAAAAAAAAGAAAGACAAAATTAGTCTATGCTGTTAAAAATCAGGATAGCGGTTATACTTCTTCTGTAAGAAATATTTGCTTCCTCTCCCATTTGTTTGTTTATTCAAAAATTTTTTTATATTTCTATGCGTTCATGCATATTAATTTTACACTCTGGGTTACAATCTAATACTATTTAGTTTTTGCTCAAATTGTTCTTTTTCCTCAGCTTTACTGAGGCATAATTGACAAATGAAATTGTAAGATATTTAAAGTATTTTATGTGATAATTTGACAGGACTATACATTGTGAGAGGATTACCCCCCCTATCAAATTAATTAACACATCATCACCTCACATTTATGTGTGTGTGAACATTGCAATTATACAATCGAGTTATCAATGATAGTTACCATGTTTTACATTAGATCCTCCAAATTTATTAATCTTATAACTGAAAGTTTATACCCTGTTGGATGCAGAGGGCCAACTCTATGCTTTGTTCTATTCCATTTCAGAGAAGAGACTTCAGCATCTGCAGATTTTGGTATCCATGGGGTTTCCTGGAATCAATCCCCTAAATGTGTATAAGTGAACCCACAGAGTTCAAAACTGACTTGTTCAAGGGTCTACTATATTTTTAATCTGCAGTTCGGAATCCACATATGTGAAGGGCAGACTTAAATTATGGACAAATTTTCAACATTACAAGTAGTCTGCACCCCTAACCTCTACATTAGACAGGGGTGAACTATATCACCATTTTTATTTGATCAAGGTAATTTTTTATTTTTCTTTTAATTTCTTTTTGACCCATTGGTTGTTCAGTAGCATGTTGTTTAATCTTCACATATTTCTGAATTTTCCAGTTTTCTTCTTGTAATTGATTTCTAGTTTCATTCCACTGAAGTCAGAAAAGATGCTTGAGATGGTTTTTAATTTTCTTAAATGTATTAAGACTTGTTCTGTGGCATAGATTTCCAGGATTATGATCTGTCCTGGAAAATATTCCATGTGACCTTGAGAAGAATGTACATTCTGTTGCTTTCGGATGGGATATTCTGTATATATCTGTTAAGTCCATCTGATCTAACGTGTTATTTAAGGCTGATGTTTCCTTATTGGTTTTCTGTCTGAGTGATCTTCCATTGATGAAAGTGGGGTATTAAAGTCTCCTACTATTATGTATTGCTATCTAGTTTTCCCTTCTGGTCTGTTGATACTTACTTTACATATTTAGGTGCTCCCATATTGGGACACAAACATTTATAAATGTTATATCCTCTTGTTGGATTGACCCCTTTATCATTATGTAATGTCCTTCTTTCTCTCTTATTATAGTCTTTGTTTTAACGTCTGTTTTGTCTGATAGTACATCAGCCCCAGCTTTGGTTTGGTTTCCATTTGCATGGAATACTTCTTCCAACCCTTCACTTTCAGTCTGTGTCCTTACATCTGAAGTGAGTCTCTTGTAGGCAGTATATAGATTTTTTGGGTTTTTTATCCATCCAGCCACTCTATGTCTTTTGATTAGAGAATTCAGTTCATTTACACTTAAAGTAATTATTGATAGGTACGTACTTATTGCCATTTTGTTAGTTGTTTTCTAGCTATTTTGTAGTTCCTATCTGTTCTTTTCTTCTTCACTTGCTCTTTTCTTATGGCTTTCTTTAGTGGAATGCTTTGATCCCTTTCTCCTTGTCTTTTCTGTATCTATTATACATTTTTGGCTTTGTAGTCACCATAAGGCTTATATATAACAACTTACATTTATAACAGCCTATTTTAAGTTTATCACAAGTTACGTCTGAGGATATTCTAAAGTTCTATATTTTCACCCCACACATACACACACACATTTTATATTTTTGATGTCACATTTTACATCTTTCTATCTTGTGTATCTCTTAACTCATTATAGTAGTTATAGCTATTTTTGCTACTTTTGTCTTGTTTGGAAAAGTTTTTGTCTCTCCTTCAAATCTGAATGACAACTTTGCTGGATAGAGTATGCTTGAATGGCAGTTTTTTTCTTTCAGTGCTATGATATATAGCGCCACTCCCTTATGACCTGCAAAGTTTCTCCTGAAAAATTTGCTGATTGTCTTATGGGGTTTCCCTTATACATAAGTTATTTTTCTATTTGTGCTTTTAAGATTTAATTCTTGTCTTTAACTTTAGACATTTTAATTATAACATGTCTTCACATGGGTCTCTTTGGGTTCATCTGGTTTGGGACTCTGGGCTTCGTGGGTCTAGATGTCTGTTTTCTTCCAGGTTGTAGAAGTTTTAAACTATTATTTCTTCAAATAAATTTTCTGCCACTTTCTGTCTCTCTTCTCCCTCTGAGACCACTATAACACAAATGTTGGTCTCCTTGATGTTTCCCATAAGTCCTTTATGCTATTTTCACTTTTTTAAAAATTCTTTTTTCTTTTTGCTACTCTGATTGGTGATTTCCACTGCCCTGTCTTTGAGGTTACCACTCCTTTCTTCTGCTTTGTCGAGTTCGCTGCTGAATCCCTTCAATGTATGTTTAAGTTCAGTTGTATTCTTCAGCTCTGTGACTTCTATATGGTACTTTCTTATGTTTTCTGTCTTTGTTGAAATCCTCACTGTTGAAATCCATCCTTCCCCCAAGTTCGGTGAGTATGTTTATACTCATTATTTTGAACTCTTTATCTCCATTTCATTAAGGACTTTTTCTGAGGTTTTATGTAATTCCTTTGTTTGGAACATATTTCTATGTTGCTTTATTTTCCTTACAACTCTGTGTTGGTTTCTATACATTAGATAAAATAGCCAACTCTATTAGTCTTCAAGGAGTTGACTTGTGTAGAACATGACTCTTATCATTCAACACTGCCCTGCCTCTTCATTGTCTCTCAAATCTTTGTGATTGTCGAAGAAACCCATATTATTTTTAGTGACTTTCAGTAGTTGAGGGTATACCAAGACCTGTCAAAGTCCCAAAGGGGTGTATCTCAGTTAACACCTAGATTAACTTGATTGGAAGTCAGACCCTCAGGCAGCAGCTTTTAAAGTATGCACATAGCACAGTCTGAGTGGGAGCCACAAAAACCAGGACACCAGTCATGTGTACAAGCTTCCCTCCAGAAGATATTGGTGCTCTGGGTGTGGTGGAGGAAAGGTGCAAAAACAGTGCTCACTCTTCGAGGTCCCTGGAGAGGATTACAGTGGCTCCTTACTTGTGAGTTTAATTAGAAGCCTGCCCCTCAGGACACAGCTATGAAGATAAGCTAAGGCCTCCTTCACAAAAAGACTGGGTGCCTCATTCTGTTGCTTCTTGTACCCTGGGAGTGGTAGCTGGCTAACAACTCTTTCTCCATTGGTTACAGTTCTATCAGACCCATGAGTGTAAGCCCCACTAGCCACCAGAGCCAGGCAACATAGAGGTGTCCCCTGAGCAGCAGCCATAAGAATTGGTCACCAAGGGAGGGTACAAGCTCCTTTCCATGAGATACCAATGAGTTGAAGCAAGGCAGAAGGAGAGTACAGAAATGATGACCACCAGCCTTCATCCCCTGATGGAGAAAACCTCAGTAAGCCCCTAACTATATTTTAAATGTGTCTTAAAACAGAAGCCTGCTCTTCTGGCCAAAGCTCCAGGACAAGCAAATAGGCCTCTTTCACAGAAACACCGGGAATGTATTTCACTCTACTGCCTGTGCAGTACCGTGGTGATAGTAGCCAGCCAAGAACTATCTCTTCCTACAGTCCCATAGAACCCAGGAACACAAGCCCCTCTGGCCACCAGAGCCAGGCAGCAGCCAGAAAAATCAGGGCACCAGATGTGTGAAATCGCCTGCCTGGGAGATACTGGTACTCTGGAGTGTGGCAGAGGGAGTGCTCAAAGATAGCCCCCACCCTCTAAAATCTCTGGAAAGGATTACAGTAGGCCGTTAGCTGTGTGTTTAATTAGAAGTCTGCCCCTCATTCCACAGCTATGAAGATAAGCTAATAAGCCTCTTTCATGTAAAGACTAGGCTCCTCAAACTGTTGCCTCTTGCTGTGCCCTCAGGGTGGTGGCTGTTGAAGGGACTCTTTTTCCATTGATTACATTATGTGGGACCTCAAGGAGGGTGCAAGCTTCTTTCCAGGACAGACTGGTGAGCTGGAGCGAGGCAGGCAGACAGCACAAATATCGTACTCACCAGCCTTTCTCCTCAGAGTACCTTAGCAAAGTCTGAGATTTGGGGTACCTAATGTGGGGTTCACCTCAGGAAGAAGCTCCAGGTTTTGAGTTCTCTCCTGATTGTGGGTCTCTGCACCAGAGATGGGATTAACGGAAAGATTATGTCTCAGCTTCTCCTACTGGCTTTGATGTTTTCTCAGTGTGTAGGAGTCGCTCAGCTAACTCTGGGATTTTTGTTTTTTCAGAGGAAATTGTTTCGTATGTAGCCTTAGATTTGTTGTGTTCATGATAGGTGGTGAAGTCAGGCTCTTCCCACATTGCCATCTTGAAACAAAACCCTCCTTTTTTTAAGGCTGAATTATCTATATCTATATATCTCTCTCTATATATAGATATGCTCACATTTTCATTATCCATTCATCCATCAACAGACATCGATCATTGATTACATATCTTAGGTATTGTGAATACTGCTATGAACACGGGAGTGCAGATATCTATTCGCGATAATGATTTCATTTCTTTTGGCTATATACCCAGATGTGGAATTGCTGGATCACATGATAGTTCTATTGTTAATTTCTTGAGGAACCTCCATACTACTCTCCATAGTGGCTGTACCAGTTTACATTCCCACCAAGAGTACACAAGTTTTCCCTATTCTCTACATTCTCACCAACACTTGTTATTTCTTGTCTCTGTAACAGGTGTGAGGTGATATCTCATTGTGGTTTTGATTTGCATTTCCCTGATGGTTAGTGAACTTGTTAGCCATTTGTATGTCTTCTTTAGAAAAATGTCTATTTAAGTCCCTTGCCCATTTGTTAATTGGCTTGTTTTTGTTTTGTTTTTTTGCTACTGAGTTGTGTGAGTTCCTTGAATATTTTGGATGTTAACACCTTATTGGATATATGGTTTGCAAATATTTTCGCCCATTCGGTAGGTTGTCCTTTCATTTTGTTGATGTGTCCCTCGCTCTGCAGAAGCTTTTCTAGTTTGATGTTGTTTCACTTGTTTACTTTGCTTTTGTTGACTTTGTTTTCAGTGTCAAATCCAAAAAAATCACTGCCAAGACCAATATCAATGAGTTTACCCCCAGTTTTCTTCTAGGAATTTTACAGTTTTAGGTCTTATTTCTGGAATTTTAGAGTTTTGGGTCTTACTCAAATTGTTTTGTCTTTGAGCATCAGGAACACTTTCAGGTTGGCTCCTGTGCCCTTTTGACATGCCACCTACTCTTCTGTTTTTTGAGCACTCACTTAATTTCTGGTAATACAAGATGCCACAGGATCATCTTATATTTTTCCTGTCCCAGTCCTAACATCAGTTATTTCTCAAATGTCCTGGTTTCTATCATTGAATTATATAAAATATAAGCTTCTTGAAGACAAGAATCTTGTTTTTCACATGTCAATACCTATAAGTGTCCTTGGCACCTAGTAAGCACTGGATTCGTTCTTGTACAGTGAATGCTTGAATAACCAAATGGGTATTTTAACTTCATCAAATGTTTCAGTAGCTTCTAGACATATCATGTCTTAGTTAATAATCTATAAGAAAAGGAAATGATGAGCTTGAACTCTGATTGCAGTCTGCCTGCTTAACTTCTTTGTGCCTTATTTCTTTATCTGTAAAATGGTGATAATAAAAACACCTCCCTAGTAGAACTGTTATGAGCTAATTAAATGAGCCAATCCATATACAGCACTTAGAACAGTATCTGGCACATAGTAAGTGGTTCAATAAATATTAGATATTATATCATTAATGTGCTATACTAAAACATGACCTGCATGTTGGTTTTTGGATTTTTCCATCTATTGCCTATGACAGCACCTATTGATTTACACTAATTCTTTATTTTAATCTGTTCATCAGAGTCAGGGCTAGCCTTTATCTCACTTTGTGCTATTGTCTGAGAAATAGAAGTAATCACACCTTCAGACCCAACTGAGGGGGGGGAAAAGGGAGTCAGATAACAAGTAATAACATAAGCTTTATTACTGGTAACACTGACTTTTATTATTTAGCATGGCCCAAATGGCCTCTCTACTCCTTCCTGTAGGGCTAGACTTGGGACCTGCATGGGGATGGTAGGCACCCCAGAGGATTGAGAAAAATGATGCTACCTTACTCTCAGTTGAGACGAGAAAGTTCAAAAGACAGGCCACATGTGTGCAGCAAAGTTTAATACGTGAACCCTGCACAGGAGGTAATTGCAGACCAACGAATGTCTGGCTCAGGCTGAATCATCACTCACAGAAACTACCTTTCCACTTATGGGGAGAAGAAAGTGAGGAATGGAGTAAAGAGGGCAGTTTATACTCAATACTTCATAGTGAGCTTATGTTCTCGTTCGTTGGACTTGCACTAATGACAGGAGAGAAAGAAAATGGTCCTTCATATTTCCTACCTCCTTCTTGTGAAGTGTGAATCATAGAAAACACAAATATCTCTTCTACATGATAACAGGGTTATGTCACATGTAAGGAATTTCAGCCACTGAAAAAGTCTTCTCTGAGTCACCTGAACCAGAAAAAATGCAGGAATTTGATCTGTTTGATTTTTCTCTTTTTAAACTCTAATTGTATCCTCAGGCCCAAAACAAATATTATGCATGGAAGTCAGTTGCTTAGTTAGCACAAGAGCAGTTTTGTTTCCATTACATAAATTCAAGTTAGGATAGGTCGGAAAACTTAGGTAAAAACCACAGGCCTGCCTCTCACCTGACCTAAATAGTGCTTTCTCCAGGCTTTTATGAATGGACTGATTGGCAGTCCTGACCCCATTGACTTGAATGTGGCTAAGGACATTAAACTCAAGAACTGGGCTTGCAAATAGATCATATTTCACCTGTCAACTCTGATGGATTGTGAGTGGGTGCTTGGAGTCTGATGCTGAGAATTTTTGAGGCCTCTTTTGTGCTCGGTAGGAAAGAAAAGATGAGTATGAAATCTGCCATTAGTTTGACAAGGCAGAGCAGTGAGAAGGGCTTGGTTTTTGTAACTCTTGTATATTCTAGTCAGTGTCACATGTTAGCTTTCATGCTACTTTTCCCACCTACTGAAATCTCAAAATGCTCAAATATCTGTTGCCCCTTTCTTTGATGGACTCATTCTTGGGAAGGTGAGCTATATGAGACAGAATATACGACAAAGATCAAACACTGAAATAACAACCAGGCAACATTACTAGGCCAGCAATTTAAATTGGTTGTAGTAACAATGAAATAAACACATAAATTTGCCATAAAGTGAAATAAACGGCCTATTACCAGAACCATTGAACCTCCTATATGGCCATCTTCAATTGTGTTCCTCATGTCCTTCTCCCTAGAGGAAACCGCAAATCTTTGTTTTTCTTTACTGGTTTTCCATATTTTGTAAACAAAATATTGTTAGCTTTGGCCTTTTGGAGACTTAAAGAAAATGGAATCATATTCCATTCATTCTTCAGTTACTTGTTTTCTTTGTTAAATATTATGTCCCTGAGAATTCAGATTATATGGTTCATTCACTCTCACTTCCTTTATAAGTTTCCAATTTATATACAACAATTAATTTTTCTATTCTGTTATTGATGGATGTGTGGATTGGTTCCAGCATTTTGCCATTATAAACAATGTTGCTTCTATAAACATACTCTTACATGACTCTGGATGCACATTTGTAAGATTGTCTCTAGAGTATATTCTTAAAAAAGAATTTCTAGATTGCAGGAAATGTACTTGTTCAACTTTGCTAGTTAGTGTTTTGCAAAGTGTGTATATCATTTTACACTCCTACTTGCCATATAGAAGAGTTACTCTTGTTCTGCATCCTTATTAATACTTGCTATTGTTGGCTGGTTGATTTCTGCCACACCACTGAGTGTGAAATGGTATCTCATTGGAATTTGCATTTTTTTTACAACAAATGAGGTTGAGCGTCTTTCTGTATTTGTATGGATATTTATATTTTCTTTCTTGTGAAATGACTGTTGGTATATATATTCTATTGAATGTTTTGTCTAAATTTCTGTTGGATTGTTTTAATGACATTTAAGTTCTTAATACCATCTGGAATGGTTTATGTATAGTATGAGATAGGGATCCAACTTCATGTTTTTCTGTATCAAAAACCAACTGTCCCAGAGACGTCATAGAAATGGCGGCAGCGTGGAGGACTCCCTGAGTTCTCCCCTGGAAATTACCACAAATTGAACAGTTATAACTCATCAGAGGAACCTCTGCTCATCACGCAGAATAGCTAAGGGACTCGCAAGACAAATACTTGAAGGTGGGCAAACCAGGTGTGTGGGGTGCCAGGAAGCAAATTGGAGAGTATTTACAGCAGCAAGGCGACGGGCTCACTCCCTGCACCCCACAGTCCCGCCGAGAGTTCAGCAAGAGCACGGTGGTGCCCAGTGCCTGAGGCAGAAGCCTCAGCTCAAAACTGCGTCTGGGCTCTCTCAGTCAGAAAGCAAAAACAACTCCATAAATAAGACCTCACTCCCACCCTCCCTCAGAAATCCTAGCCCTGTCATTCCAGAATCTTAAACTGATCCCTGAATGGAGGAGTAGTGTCAGATTACAGAGGTGCTCCTACTCCCAGGAAATGGAAAAACTCAGATAGGGAAGAGGCTGCAAAAAAGTGTGGGTCTGCCTACCCTGCCCCCACCTTTCCTGTGTGGCACGGCTCCGGGCAGGACAACTTCAGCTGCTGAGTCATTCTCAGGACCCCAGCAGGGAGTGGTAGGACAGGCACTGCTGGGCTTTTAGCATCTCGGAAATCTCACACTCCTCACAGCCCGCAGTGGAAAGAGTACCCTAAAATGCACATCCAGCCTTCTGGCTGCAGAGCTCTTAACATGCCTCTGGGCAGGTGAGAGCAGAAACGGCACTGACTTTGTACCACACCCTATAGCCCCACTCATCTAGAACTGCATCGCCAGGGTCACTCTGGGCGCCAGGTGGCCAGCTCTGCCCCCCACAACATGCAGAGGAGTATTTGTACAGCAGGGGACAACCTGGAGATAGCTTGGTGGACTTTAGCCAAGACTGGCACTGGTATTTTTGGTGTTTTTTGTTTTTTTTTGGGGGGGGGTTTTCTTTGGGCTGTTTTTGGTTTTCTATTTTGTTATTATCATTTTTAGTTTTTCATATATATGTATATATATGTATATATATATACATATGTATATATATATATATCTCCATATATAGGTGTGTAGATATTATATATATTCTTTTCTTTTCTTTTCTTTTCTTTTTTCCCTTATCTCCCCTTTCTTTTCTTCTTTCTTTTTCCTGCTCTACTTTTCCTCCTTCTTTCCATTTTTCTCCAATTTTTTTTGGTGTTGCTATTTTGTTGTGTTTCTTTTGTTTTGTTTTGTTTTGTTTTGTATTTTTGATACTTGTGTACATGTTGAGTGTTGTCTGTTGGTTGTTTTCATATGTGAGAGTATCTGGTTTCTTTTGGTGGTTGTTGTTGCTGTGCTTGTTGATCCATTTTGTTCTAAAATCTAGATTGCTTTATCCAGCAAGGCTATCATTTAAAATTGAAGGAGAGATAAAGAGCTTCCCAGAAAAGAATAAGCTAAAGGAATTCATTATCACCAAGCCAGCATTGCAGGAAATGTTAAAAGGGCTTCTTTAAGCAGAAGACAGAGAAACACAATCTAACTAATGAACACTAGAAACACAAATAACAAAATGGCAATAACTATGCACCTATCACTAATCACATTAAATGTAAATCGGTTAAATGTCCCAATCAAAAGACATAGGGTGGCTGAATGAATAAGAAAGCAAGACCCTTGCATTTGTTATATACAAGAGACTCACCTCAGATCAACCGACACATACAGGCTGAAAGTAAAGGGATGGGGTAAAATATTGCATGCAAAAGGAAATGAGAAAAAACGTGGAGGAGCAATACTTATATCAGACAAAATAGACTTTAAATTGAAGAATATAATAAATGACAAAGAAGGGCACTTCATAATAATAAAAGGATCGATCCAACAAGAGGACATAACCCTGTAAACATCTATGCATCTAACATAGGAGCTCCTAAATATATAAAACACATATTGACAGACATAAAGACAGAGATCAACAGTAACACTATCATAGTAGGGGACTTCAACACACCGTTGTCACCAATGGACAGATTCTCCAGACAGAAAATCAATGTAGAAACAGTGGCCTTACATGACACATTAGACCAGCCAGATTTAAATGATATTTCCAGAGCATTTCACCCCAAAGCTACACAACATACATTTTTCTCAGGCGCACATGAAGCATTTTCCAAGATAGACTACATGTTAGGCCACAAAACAAGTCTCAATAAATTTAAGAAGATTAAAATCATATCAGGTGTCTTCTCCGACCACAATGCTATGAAATTAGAAATCAATTATAAGAAGAAATCTGGAAAGCACACAAATACATGGAGGCTGAATAACATGCTACTAAATAGCGACTGGGTCAAAACTGAGATCAAGGATGAAATCAAAAGCTATCTCAAAACAAATGAAAATGAAAACACAGAGACCCAAAATCTTTAGGGTGCAGCAAAAGCAGTCCTAAGAGGGAAATTCATAGCAGTGCAGGCCTACCTAAAGAAGCAAGAAAAATCTCAAATTAACAGGCTATCCTTACACCTCAGGGATCTGGAAAAAGACAGCAAAACAAGTCCAAAGGGAATACAAGGAAGGACAGCCAGATTGGAAATAAATGAAACAAACACCAGAAAAACAAAACAAAAGATCAATGAAACCAAGAGCTGGTTTTTTGAGAAGATAAACAAAGTCAACAAACCTCTAGCCAGACTCATAAAAAAGAGAGAGAGGGAGAGAGAGAGAGAGAGAGAGAGAGAGAGAGAGAGAGAGAGAGAACTCAAATTAATAAAATCAGGAATGAAAGAGGAGAAGTGACAACAGACACCACAGAAATACAAAAAATTTTAAGAAAATACTACAAGCAACTATATGCCAACAAATTTGACAATCTGGAAGAAATGGATAATTTTCTAGAAGCATACAACCTTCCAAAGCTAACTCAAGAAGAAACGAAAAATCTAAATAGACTGATTACTACCAAGGAAATTGAATCAGTAATCAACAACACACAAAAGCCCTGAACCAGATGGCTTCACAAGTGAATTTTACCAAACATTCAAAAAAGAATTATTGACTATTCTACTCAAACTATTCCAAAAAATCCAGAAGGAGGAAACGCTCCCAAACTTTTCCTATGAGGCCACTATCACCCTGATGCCAAAATCAGACAAAGACATTACAACAACAAAAAAAAAAAGAAAGAAAGAAAGAAAGAAAGAAAGAAAGAAAGAAAGAAAGAAAGAAAGAAAGAAAGAAAGAAAGAAAGAAAGAAAACTACAGGCCGATATCCCTGATGAACATAGATGCAAGAATCCTCAACAAAATATTAGCAAACAGAATTCAGCAATACATTAAGAAGATCATACACTATGATCAAATGGGGTTCATCCCTAGTATGCAAGGTTGGTTCAATAGCCACAAATCAATTAATGTGATACACCACATAAACAAAATGAAAAATAAAAATCATATGGTCATATCAATAGATGCAGAAAAAGCATTTGACAAAATATAGCAGGCATGTATGAAAAAAACTCTTAGCAAAGTGGGAATAGAGGGACCATATCTAAACATAATAAAGGCCATATATGATAAACCCACAGCTAACAACTTCAAAGGGGAAAGACTAAAACCATTTCCCTTAAGATCAGGAACAAGACAAGGTTGCCCACTTTCTCCACTTTTATTCAACATAGTTCTGGAAGTTCTAGCCACAGCAATCAGACAAGAAAATGAAATAAAAAGCATCCAAATTGGAACAGAGGAAGTAAACTTGTCATTACATGCAGATGACATGATACTATACATTGAGAACCCCAAAGACTCCACCAAAAACCTATTGGAACTGATAAATGAATTCATTAAGGTAGCAGGGTACAAAATCAATATTCAGAAATCAGTTGTATTTGTATACACTAATAACAAGCTATCAGAAGGAGAAATTAAGAAAACAGTCCCATTTACAGTTGCTTCAAGAATTATAAAATACTTAAGAATAAATTTAACCAAAGAAGTAAAAGACCTGTACTCAAAATTATAAGACACTAAAGAAAGAAATCCAAGAAGATACAAATAAATGGAAATACATAACATGTCCATGGATAGGAAGAATTAATATATTTCAAATGTCAATACTACATAAGGCAATATATAGATTCAACGCAATTCCTATCAAACTACCAAGGACATTTTTTTCTGAAACAGAATATATAATCCTAAAATCCATATGGAACCATAAAAGAGCCCAAATAGCCACAGCAATCTTGAGAAATAAGAACGAAGTGGGAGGTATCATGCTACCCGACATCAAATTGTACTACAAGGCTACAGTAATCAAAACAGTATGGTACTGGCATAAAAACAGACACATAGCTCAATGGAACAGAATAGAGAGCCCAGAAATAAATCTATCCATATATGGTCATTTAATCTACAACAATGGAAGCAAGAATTTACATTGGAGTAAAGTTAGTCTATTTAATAAATGGTGTTAAGAAAATTGGACTGACACATGCAAAAAAATGAAAATGGATCACCTACTTATGTCATATACGAGAACAAATTTAAAATGGATTAAAGACTTAAATGTAAGACCTGAAACCATAAAACTCCTAGAAGAAAACATAGGGAGTAAATTTGTAGACATTACCCTGAGTAATATTTTTACTGATATATTCCCTTGGGCAAGGGAAATAAAAGAACAAATTAACATATGGGATTACATCAAACTTAAAATTTTTTCCACAGCAAAGGAAATCATCAATAAAACAAAAAG
>NW_017731508.1:1605143-1622138 GCF_001890085.2 Hipposideros armiger | reverse complement strand
TGGCCCAAGTTGGCACAATCATTGCGCTCTTCCTGGGCGAGGCAGATCAGTCGCCGGCTTCTGGACGGCTGCTCATGGCGGCTGCTGGCTGGCTACACACGGTAGCCCATGGCAACCCACTGCCTACACCGTCGCCAGGGACTCACGGCAGCCCAGCTCCAGGCCAAGCTGCCGTTCAGCATCTTAGCTGTAAAGGGCAGCGTCATTGGCCCTCATATGTGGGATCCGAGCCAGGGCCCGCTGGCATCCCAAGCCAGCTCTTAACCAATGCACCACTTGGCCGGCCCAAAGCTTATATTTTTTAATCCAACATCAGTCTCAGTCTTTTCATTTTTGAATTCAATGTTCATATTTACTGTAAAACTATTTTATTTAAGCCTATTTTGCTATCATGGTTTCTATTTCCTATATATTCTACCTTCTTCATCTTCCCCCCCTAATGCTAGTTTGAGTCTTCTACACATCATTTTGTTTATCCCAATGGTTGCCCTACTTTTTAAGATTCATATATATGACCATGCTTCTCTTTAAATTTCTTGAACTTACAAAAAAATGATATATTTTCTCTGAATAAAAAGATTAACTTGGCTTTCTCTCCCCTTCCTCTTGTTATATTCTCAGACCTGAACCTATACTTCAACATCTGCATGTTGGTATCAAGTAGAATTTAGGTCAAGATTACTAAGAATGTATCCTATTTTTGTCCTTGCTTTCGAACTCAAAAGTAAGCTTTGCCAAGTTATTTACTTACTTTCATTTATCAAATATAATATTCTCTAGAAGTTGTTTTCCTTTTTGCTGGAGTACTTTCTCTAGGAGTGTTTTCTAAAAGGTCTATGCTGAAAATCTTTATTTTGACCTCATATTTAAATGACAGCTATCTGTCTTGAATAGTAATTACATTTCTAAGTGTCTTATTTTTTTCTTTCTAAGCTCATGCACCCTTATGGGTATCCGTTAACTCATCTAATAAAGTGGACTCTGGGAGGAATCTAAGTCCAAGCCTTGGGGGAGGGGAAGGGTATTTGGCCCTGTAGCATTACAATCTGGGCTTGACTGTATCATTTTTTTCCACCTTTCCACCAGCTGAAACTGACCCTCACATCATTTGCTTGTGCCTCCACTTTGGACATTGCTGCGTTCCGAGAGAAGATCCTTTAGTTGGGATTTCTATACTTTGGGGTTCAGAGGAAGAGAGGAGGAGAAGGGAATGCTCAGGGGAGCCTGCCTCTGCCTATAACTTTATCACCTGTTCCCCACCCTACCTGGGGTCCAGCATTATTACCCTGTCACCCCTCATTTTCTAAGCTCATATCTACTCTTGATACCCTCTGGAAGGGAGGTTCTGGAAATGCTTTGCATGTTTCTCTTGCTACGCTAAGTACTAGGACTCTCTGAGACTTTTCTCAGGCTATCTGCCTACCACCTCACTTCCTCATTGTTATCTCCTGATCAGTCTCTTTTGGATATAGGATCCTTTGTCTCTGGGTTAACCCTGGGAAACCTAGCTTACGTCCTTTTAGTTTAAGAATTCTTATACAGTTATTTGGCGTCTCTGACATTCACCCCAGCAGGGGCACTATGTTTGGCACTTCTCAGGCCCAAACTTGTAAATTGTAGTTTTTGCTGCTCCAAATTTTCCTTTCTACCTGCTGGTCAAACTCAATTCTTTTTAGTTGGGGAGACTGCTCTTACATTCTGCTTCCCTACTCAGAGGTTCATAGAAAAATTTCTGCTGGGAATTTGGAGATGCCATTCACAACTCTTCCTTTCCTTAACAAAGTCTAAACCAAGACTCTCATAAGTCTCAGCTCTTGAGGCACAAGCTGATGATTTTTGTAATTCCAGATGAAATATTCCAGTCTCAAATTGTGGCTCTTATGTATTAACCTAAAAAGTTAAAATTTATATCAACCTAAAAAGGTATCATCTTTGGTATCAACTATCTTTTTCCCCACCATTGCCCTCACTTTCTTTCTCTCCAATGTTAATTGTGTTGATTATTTATTAGTGGGGGCTGAGATTTTTCTCTGAACTTAGACACCCCAAAAGTTGCCGAGGTACAAGTAAGGTGAGACACCTTTTCCCAAGCCAACTCAGCACATGACTTTTCTGAGGTGAAGCCATTAAAAGCTCTGCGGTTGCCTAGGAGGAGACCCACCAAAATCAAATTTATTTTAGATACAATCCATAGTGAATAAAAATTAATCAAGTCCTACCATGACTTGCTTTATTCATAATACTTAATGGTCATGTAATAGGAGTTTTTATTCAGCAGTTAAAGTTCATAAGTGCAGGTATTACATGAAGATAGGTATTATGCTGATGGTTTAATTACACACCTTTTTGCACACCAAAGGAAATGGGTTTTGCAGGTTTTGCAATTAAGGAAGGACTTCTGAGAGAGAATGAACTTAGAGTGAATTGATCTTTTTGAAAAAGTTTAAATTAGTAATTCTTTGAAAATGTCCAACCCAGGAAATGATACTTGAGGTTAGAAGTTCTTTATATATAAACAACACGAGAGCACATGTGGGCTCTCTCTCTCTCTTTCTCTCATCTCTATCTACCTTCTATCTATCTATCTATCTATCTATCTATCTATCTATCTATCTATCTATCTATCATCTATCTATCATCTATCTATTATCTATATCTATCTAATCTATCATCTATCATCATCTTATCTCTCATTACACGTACACATTTTATAGTTTTCATTCTACAAAGTAATTGTTTTTATGAACTTAACTTAGCACAGAGTAGTTAGCATAGCTCCTTTCCTTTAAGCCCAGCATGAGAGACTTTTCCCCAAAGGCATCACTTTTAAATTCATTAAGCCACCTGACATTGGGCCAAAAATAATTCAGCTGAATCTCCAAATTCTTGATGTCATTCAATCTAAACTATACACTTTCTTCAAATTATATTCTGTTTTTATGTGACAAGGCTTTTCCACCTTCTCTGTATTATTAAAACAAACTAGTATTTATTTCTCCCTGCCCCTAACACATACCTTTGCTCATATCCAACCCTAACCTCTTCCCAAGCTTCAGGCTCCTTTAGTCCCTGCCTACTCAACATGTCAAGTTTGGTAATCAGGAAGCCTCATTAGTTTGAAAGTCTAAAACAATCTCTTTCTATTACCATAAACCTGTTCTTCTTGAATTCTTCTCGTTTGGTAAATGGCAACTCTAGCCTTTCAGTTAACACACAAAAAAAACTTGAGGTCTCCATTGGCCCTTTTCAGTTCTAATGATCAACATCATATGCAGCAGCAAATTCCATTGGCTCTATTTTCAAAACCCCTTCTCACCATCTCTACTGCTGCTCCCTTAATCCCAGCCACCATTATCTTTCTTGTAACTGATATTTCTGCTTCCACACTTGCTTCCTGACATTTACAACGCAGCAGCCAGAATAATCCCTTTAAGACCCAAGTCAAGGATGTTATGCTTGTGCTATAACCTCCAATGGCTTCCTTCTCACCAAGAAGAAACACACGTCCTCATAATGAGGCCATTGATGCACAGCATCATCTGCTGACCATTACCTTTCTGTCCGTATTTCTTACAACACTCTTTCCCACTGTTGGAGCCTCAGAGCTGTTGCCTTTTCTGTTCCCTCTGCCTAGAATGTTCTTCTCTAGCTATCTGCTGGCTTGTTTCCTTCAAATTTTTATTCAAATGTCATCTTATCCTTGAGGCCTTTACTATGGCAATGAGCCCACGAGCCTGCTCCCCAGCACTTTCTATTCCTCCTCCCTGCTTTATTTCTTCTGCCAACTATGTATCACCATACACCCTAGTGTTGTCTGTTTCCCCTTCCTAGAAAGAAAGTTTTGGGAGGCAGGGATAATTTTCTGCTTTGTTTACTACTGAATCCCCAGAGCCTAACAAGGTGTCTGACACACAGTAGGCACTCACTATATCTGCTTGTTAGATGAATGATCTATCTCTAAAGTGGGACCAGATTATAAGCAACTTGAGGGCTGGGGACTGGGTCTTTCAATGCTGTGAGCTCAGCACAACGCTTAGCACTATTAGGAGTAGTGGAGAATTGTTTTGGCCTCCTGAGGACCACTTTTTTTTAGAGGAAATAGTTTCACCCTACTCAATGTGATTCTGGCAAACATATTTCCCATGAGCATGGCCAGTTAGAGGACGTCTCTCCCACTGGCAGTCATTGTGATTGGCTGAGAGAGGAGAAGGTGGTCAGGGTTCGATCAATCAGCGTTCTCCCCTAGATTTCCCTGGTGGTGAGAGCAGGAGACATTTACTCTGGGCTCACATAACCACTGCCTGCAGTCAGCTTATTTACCACAAAGAGGAAAACAGGGCCAATATTCAAAATGTTTAATGGCTGATATGGTATGGACAGCAATCAGTTAGAATTGGAGACTGGGCCAAAACAGTGACACTACAATCCAGCTGTGTGCCAGCTGTGTGCCAGCTGAGTTTCAGCTGAGGAAACCCACCTATGGTAGGAGAGTGTAGGGTTTATACACAGGGAGATGCAGTGTTTGGGGGTTGGGGTGGGGGAGGGAGACAGATAATATTAGTTAGTGGGGAAGGAAGCACATAAACATGTGCCACACTCTGAGACTCACATTCTCTATGAGTCCATCTTGCTCTGTTCTTTAGCACCTTTTATATTCTTCATTGGCATGCCTACTTGAAACTATGAAGACATTTTTGGAAAAATTCCCTTTTCGAGAGCTGTGCTCAAGTGGTAGTGACCCTTCTGTTTAGTTGTGGTTCTGCATTTGAGCCTTGCATTCAGTCACACCTGAAGCCAAATTCCCCATGGTCAAGAGGAGAAAAATGATATAAAATTCACCCAAGCCATTTCCCAATGACTTGGATTGACTAACCCTTTTTGGCATCTTGGATTATGTTGGGCTTCGTGAGAGCACAAAACACTCATTTTGCCACTCTTCTAGCCCCAAAGAGGGGCCATTCTTCTCCTTAATAGCAATGTGTTTCGGAGTTTTAATTTCATCTGCAAAATGATAGGATAAGTTAGAAAATGTCTTAGAATGCCACGTGATTCCTTTTCATGAAACCGTGACAATGAGCGATCTAGCTCTTGCCTCCATCTTGAACATCAACTAGCCCGTGTTCTCCTTCATGTTCAGAGCACCAGACAGATTGGCCTGCTTATTACATATCTTTGAATTTGGAAGGCTTTTTACTGCCATGGGGACATGATGGCTGTTGCTCCCTCTGTGAGATGAGGACTACTTGATGACAAAAGACAGAAAGCCAGCTCAAAAGGGCATTTATTGGCTCATGTAATTGAAAATCCAGGAGTATATGTCTAGCTTCAGGCATAACTGGATTCAGGAGCTCAAATGATATGATCGGCATATCTATTTCTCATTCCCAGTTTTGGTTTCAGCCTCCCCTCCTGGCTTAGCACCTTGCTCTTGGTCTCAGCTCTCAGTTCTAGGCTTCCATCTTTATTTCTTTCTCTTTTGTCTCTGTTTTCCTCTCTTCTCTTTAATTTGGGAGGGCTCTTTCCATATTATAGCAAAAATAGCCACTAATAGCTCTAGGCTCATCTCCTAGCCAATCAACAATTCCTTCAGAAGGAGTATGTCTCTCCACAGTTTTAATAAAAGTCTTGGGCTGAGCAAAGAGCAGTGCTGATGCGGCTGAAGTAACACTGACAGGATGGGAAATGGATGGCTCCCTAAAATAAAAGTAAGGGTGCTATACTTGAAGAATGGAAATGAATGCTGGTAAACGAAGTCACTGAAAGCCCACCTAGCTGATTCTCACTCAGCTTTCAGGACTTTGTAATATCTCAAAAATGAACATTAATGATTCTATTTTAAAGTTCTATTATCACATGAGTCTATTCGGTACGTTTATATGAAACTTGTCATTTTGTTAGAGGGTCTTTAGAGGTAGGAAGCATGAGCAGGCCTAAGAGATGGGCCGTAGAGTCAGACATGGGGACAAATACCAACTCTCCAGGTTCTTCATGCGACTTCGAGCATGTGAGAAAGCCCCGGTGTCTTCATGTGTAAAATGCTGGTGACTCTTCCTACCCTGCAGGTTTGGTGTGAGAACCTTGGAAACGAAGTTGTGTTTACTTGGCTATGAGATACAAAAGAGTTTACATGGGCAGGCTCTGGAATTTGACCGCAGGCTTCGTGCCAGCTCTGTCTTTCCTAGCAGTGCGACATTTGTTCATTCACTGATCAAAGGTGAGCATCGAGTGCTGGTCCAGCTGGGGGTGCAGCAGCGACCATACAGGCAGGGTCTCTGCCCTGGTCAGTGGAGGAAGATGTGCTGTGAGCAGAGACACAAATGGATGTATAATGTTGAGGGGCGCTAAGCATGACAGAAACAGTAACGTGGGAAGGAGGGTCATACAGTGCGAGGGCAGAGTGGTCAGGGCGCCACGTACATTGCATGGTCAGGAAAGGCCTCTCTGCTGGGCCACTGGAAGAGAGGGAGAGTGTGAGCCCTGCAAAGGGCAGGAGCAAGACATCCGCCATAAAGAAAACAGGAACTCTGAGCATGCCTGGCATCCAAGAAGAGCCAGGTGGCCAGGGGTGGGACGAGAGGGCTGCAGGAGGACAAGGTCCTCACAGGAATGTGAAGCTGGCAGAGCAATGCCTCAGGAATTACTGAGCAGGACGGTGTGAAGTACTTGGGTTTGTTAACAGTGATTGGAATTAGGATGTCGCCACGTGCTTGATTTATGAGAACTGCAACAGTGACTTTATCCAGTGTAGTTCTAGAAGATCTCTAGCTGGCTTTGCTCTGAAGTCTCACGCCTCTCACACTGCTCTATTGTGTCTGCTTGGAAAAACTTTCCCCTTCCTCCTAGCTGGCATACTCTGGGACATCCTTTGGGGTTCAATGACACATCGTGTGCTCTGGGAAGCCTCCCTGATTATACCCAGTGGAATTAGGTGGTGTTTCTCTATATTCCTGTACTTCCCCTGTCATTAGCACTTACTGCATTACAGTACAACCTAATGTTTAAGAACTCTCTTCCCAGTGAACCACTGGGTACCATGAGACCAAAGCTGTGTCTATCTTATCTCCAGTTATATTTCGTGTTGAGTTTGATCAGGGCATTTGATGCTTATTTGTGGATGGATGGATGGATGGATGAATGGATGAATGGATGGATGGATAGATGGATGGAAGCATGCATGCTAGTGAAATTTGCTCCTAACAGGGCATGTCACAAAGCAGAGTTGAATTAGATAATATTACAATATTGGTGAAATATGGAGTGCCGCCCACACTCCATGCTGACACCATGGATTTCATAAAAAAAGTCCCCAAGGGGGAACATGTTATTCAATTTTTAAAAGTTTAAAATTGGAAGGAACCCTTTTTATCATTTCATTAAATGTCCTCAATGAAGAGAAAGCTGAGGAATAAAGAGATGAAGTAACTTGCTAAAGTCACCCAGTTCGTTATGGTCAGGGCTGAGACAGCTCAGCAGGCATTTGGATGTTCTAGCATTTGATTCAAAGAGTGTGCTGAGCACTGTCCCCTTCAGGGATCTGGGATCCAGACACTGACATGCTACCATGGATCATAAGTAGATAAATCCAGTGCTGGGCAGGACTGGGAGGGACCCGTGTCCTGGGGGTTGGGTGTTTTTAGATTTGATGCATTTTGTGGGTAGGAAATCACCACTTTTATGTGATAGCTGTTAAACCCTTCAGCCTAGTTGAATACTTTTCAAAGTACTTTAATTTCTGGATCAGATATACAATGCTCCAACCTGTTTGGCAGATTTTTTACCCTGATCCATGGAGTCCTAAAGCAGCAAGTTTGATTTGCAAATACATTATTAGTAAACATTTGAAAGTGAGAAACAAATCATTCACAGAACACTTTAAGCTCCTTCCTTCAAATACACACTTGAAAATTACTAAGACTGTATTCTGTGAGAATGCTTGAATCTCTCCCTAAATCATAACATGGGTAAACTTACTGAAATATTTTTACAATTTTATTAGAGGTTTTAATTCACTGCTTTATCTATCTCTGTTAGACTGCAAAATAGCTTTAAATATTCAAGTGGTAATTAATGAATCTTTTATGTTGCAAATCAAACATTTCCATCTGTGTGCTGGTGTAGTGGCGGTGAGAAGGGATTTAAAGAATAATTGTTTCTCCCAACTGCACGACATTGACTAGCATGTACCTTATGTTTTAGGAGTGGGTTTGCATTTGCTGCCTCGTGGGGCTAATGCTCAGCGTGGACGATGTCTGCTGTCTTTCTGGAGGTCAGGGTTTCTTATGTGTTTCTTGCCAGAGACATTCCCGACTAGATGGAAAGTCTTTGAATGTGGAATTTTTGCTTGAGTGCAAAATAATAAAAAGCATGTGTATGTTAAAAAAGGATCAGCTCAATGGCAAATGAGCATTGGCCTACATTAATATTCTATTACAGTAAAAACTTCTATTTAATAAATTTTCTCCAGACTTTCCCCCCCGGAATCTAATGTATTTTTCTAAGTGGCATGCCAACCTAAAGAAAGTATATATGATACCATTTGATTTATGTTAAGTCAATAGAATGCACAAACCATTTAAAATTGTATTTTAAGTGTAGAAATATCAACCCAGGAAAACATGTATAGTACCATATATTGAGAAGGGAGAAGTGTTAGCTTTTCAGGGGCTTAAATAGCTTGTAAATATTATTCTATTTAGAAGATATTTTTAAAATGTGGTGCTTTGTCAAGTGGCAAGAAAGCAAGCTTGAAATCCTGCAATTTAGTTTAGAACCAAAAATAACACTGATATTCAAGACTTCACGTAACAAAGCAGTTTTCTTTCCTCTTTCACAAATGAGAAACGAGCCAGCAAGAGCAGCTCTTGAGAACATTCAAAAAGGATTGACAAATCTTCACTGGAAGCCACCCTGTTCTTCTATGGCCCCAATTAATACTGGACTTGGTGACATTTATGTATCAGAGCAATAAGCTAAACAGGAAACAATTTATGTCACCTAAAGCTTTTTAACAAATCGATGCAGCTATTTGTAATTGCTTGTTTCACAAGATTAAAAGTGCTAAGGCCTGATCTTCGCCCATGGATTTGTGGTCAACCTGACCTGGGCTTCTGTTGTTTAAAAAAAAAAAAGAGTTGGTGATCAGCCCTGGCTTCCATCAAGTAATCCATATTGCTAATATTTCTGGGATTTTAATGTAGTTACAATTTATAGCTGATCAAATGTGGCTACCTAAATTGCTGTTGCTAGTAGACAGTTTAACTGTCTTTATTAATTACAGTATAATTTAATGTTTGAGTACCGGCACTTGTGTTGGTCATTTTTATAGCTAGAGCAGTTATCTGCCTTATGACAAACCATTTTAGCATTTTCAATGGAAATTTGCTAATATGATGAGTGATAAAAATGTCACAAGCTGGTAAATAATGATTATTGCTTTGGCTGAAATTAATTCTTGAAAGGCCGGTTACCTTCAAATTAACATTATAACTTGAAGCTTGTCCTTTTCCCCTCCCAATATGCTTCTCGGTATAAGCCAAAAAACAAAAAAACAGCAAAAAAACCCATCAATAATTTCAAATGGATATGTATATATTTTTGGTATAAACACTGAATGTCATTTTACAATCAGAGTGGAAATAAGATGACATATGTGTTTTTAAAAACTAAAATAGTTTAAAAATAAATAAGTTTCTATCTCGAGTGTTGGCTCTTTAATCCAAATATTGTCCCACAGTTAAAGCAGTGTTTTTGTACGTAATTTAATTTTCCTCCAGTGTGAATTCTCTTAAGCCTTGTAGCAGTCAATTTCTTAAATGAAAGTTTGAGACCCAACTTCCTTTATTTGAATAAAAAACACTTTTATTTGACTCATCTACAATGATGATGAAAGATAAACTGTGTTACCGCCCTGCACATAGAAGTGTAATATCAAAGATGACAAAATCTAATAAGACTGATTATACTTTGTTTTGATCTTTTTTTTTGGGGGGGGGGAGGGATGTTCTATCATGCATCTGTTTGTTAGTGTGAAATTGGTCCTCCTAAGAGTTTAGTCTCTTTATAAAAAAGAACCAGTATTTTGGTTTTGCTGCCTTACCTGAGTGACAAGCCTGAATATGTAAGAGGATGTTCCTGCTTTAGAACAGTTCCTAAAATGCAATTAAAAATGTGCTATGCATCAACCGGCAAAATCTTCAATAGTGCATCGTTATACTTGGTTTGGGTCCTCAGCTTATTCAAATATGTATACATATTTAATTTTACCAACTGCATATGCTGTAAGCAGTATTTATGTCTAAGCCTGGCATTTTAAGACATTTCAATTAACCCTAATATTATATTCTTAGTAGCTAGATGAGAATTAAGGGTTCAAATGTTTTACTAATTATCAGGCTAGAGGGCTTCTAGACTGTGGCATAACTGTTAATGAAGAGGACACTGTTTTGCAGTTTAATAGCAAAACCTTACATTAAAAAAATATTGTTTTTGCCTAATATGGGCTTTTCCAAACAATGCGAGCGAAGAGCATCTACGGTCCCCGGCAGCAGCCAGTGTTTGCTGAGGAAAAACTGCGAGGTTAATTTTCAAGTCATCTCTTGGCTTGTGTTTTGTGCTCTGAATTCCATTCATAATGGTTTTATGTTACCACGATTTGGCCACTTAACGTGCTGCTTTCAATATACCAATTTAATTTTTACTGAAAGATGATGCCCAAATTCATTAATCCTGAGAATGTATACAGCAGAGAAATACTAGAGAGAAATAAATTTTATTAGAGGTATGCAATTAAAAAAAATCTCAAGATCAAGATGTTTTTTCTGGGAATAGTTACTGGGTCTGTTTTCTTCACTGAATGCATTTATCTAGCATATTTTTGATAGAATATTTTAATAAATTCATTTGTTCTAATCTGAGCATTTATCATTATATGCAAAAAGATCTCTTGATGAGAATATTATAGACGGTGCATGTTTTTGACATTAGCATTTTATTTGGATGACTAATCTTGCAGATGTGAAATTTTAATGAATTATTCATGAAGTTGCTTTCCCCTGAAATTTTACTTTGCTCTTAATGCTAGTTATTCAACATTTTGTTTTTCTCTATATTTGATAAAGAAAAATGAGTGTGCTTTCTCCTGAGAAAAGGTAGCCTCTCTTTTTTGTTTTTCGAATTCTCTAAGTGGAGACTTCCACTCTGAAATCCTGAGGATAAGAGCTTTGGCCCCCCGTGATGATGGAAGCTTTTAGTTAAGATTGATTTTAATTCTGTGTTGGAAGCGGCCAGTGATAAACCCGAGGCATAGGCCTAACATACAGTATCAGCAGGTCAGAAGGGAAAAGAAACTTAGGCTGTGGCAACTTTTACTACCAGTGTGAACAACCAGCATTTTTATTGCATTTGAGAATGCTAAAATGTCAGTAATTAGTACTGACTACACAACATTTTTTTTTTTTTATTGTCTGTATCCACAGACACGGAATGATGGAATTACAGTTGATGTCAAGGAATGAGTTTCTTTTATGCCTTATCAAAACAAAACAAAACAAAAAAAATTCTTGTTCCTGGCAGCACACATCTACGAAGCACCATGCTCACGGTCCGGACTGTACCATCTTCATGAAGGCTTCTGGTAGCAGAGAACATGTGAACTACATGGGCCCACAAAATGCCTTTAGAATTGTTAAGTCTCATTCTCAGGATAAAAAAGCGAAACCAACTCTCAGAAACATCAAAAAGATTAAAAGGGTATACCATGAACCAAAAGGTACCCCAAATATTCAGAATCCTTATAAGCAGGTACTACTTTGTATCCTTGGAAACGGAGCTCAGCTGGAATGTGGAAAGGAGTGGAGGTGTTTTTTTAACTTTTTTTTCATGATAAAATAGCTAGTGATTTCCATCACATTTTGGGTTAAGAATCCAAGGTGTTCTTTACCAGGTCTGATGGAATGCTGGGAATAATGTTAGAGCTGTCCGAGGGCAGCAGGGCTGGTGGTCACTCTTCATGGACATAAGCCTTGGTATTATACTTCACTTCACTGCTGGTTCAATGTGGGCAGCGTAACTTGTCTTACAAGGACAGACTCTAGGGACAAGTAGGGTGGATCCTCATTCCTGACAGTGCATTTGCCTGATACAAAGGACCATCTCCCTAATGTACGCTTTTCTTTAAAAAAAAAAAAAATTGTGTTTACATCTTGGCACCTTGAAAAGTTTTCTATTTTTTTTTTATACAAAAAGTTCAATAGCTTTGACACTCCCATTAATCACTACTTCACTGATAAACTTTGAAAGTGTGACCCTGGAATTTCATCATGCAAAATATTTACTGCAGTAGGAGGAAACATTTTTTAAAACATTTTTTTTTCTCTTTTCAAATGTATGAACTTGTTTAAGATAGCCAGGAAGGCAGTGGTAGGATAAACACAATGGATAGGAATGTATCAAAAAACAGATTAACACACATGCCCACACACTCACACAAAAAAACCTGTACAAAATGCTCTGATCAATGAGAACAGGAAAAAAAAAGTCTGTCAACTATGTAACTATGTTACAATTTAAAAGCAAAAAAAAAAAAAGTTAGGGAATTTCTCTCTCCCACATGTCAGGAAATGTCATCCAATATTCTTAAAGCAAGAAAAACTAAATAAAATACATGTGCAGCATATTCTGCAATTCCATTACATACAGTAGTTTTTTTCCAAAGCTATTTTTTTTAAAGTATCGTTAATATAAAGCAGTTGCACAAAAAGCAAAGGTGTTTTGACAAACAGGTGTATGCATTTATTCCTTTTTAGGAACAATATCTAAAAAAAGAACTGCCCTCTGCCCTCCCCCAAAAAAGACAAGGATTCACACAGACACATCGGGATATATGTACAACATAATAAACCCCATCTTAAAGAAGCGACTGGGATACCCCCAAGGGATACAGGATCAGAACTGTAAAAATCAGAGTGAAGTTTGCTTGCTTGTAAAGCCTGAGAATTTTTTTTTTCAGTTGGTTCTTCTGCAAGGCTGTGATGCCTGCAAAGATATGTAAAATCTAATTTTTTTTTCTTTTTGCTACAGTCTTTAGACTAAGCATGCAAGACATACGACTAAGTGCAACTGAGTGAAATGTTATTTTTTTAAAAATTTTAATCATTCCCTAAAGGTTTGAATTGAGGTATGCGTACTAACAGTTTCTCATGCTGTTATCTTTACTCATGTCTAGCTACACATGCTGAGAATGAACTAATCTACCAGATTTTTATCCTCTTTTGAATACCAAACTAACCAGCAACCACTCAGTTTAGAAGCACAGGGCCCCCCTTTCCCATGACCCTGTCTGGCTACTGCCTGCACATCATGAAGCTGCCTGGAAAAGTTAAAACAAAGTCTCGAGTGACCACAGACTGCCCTTTATACAGAAAGCAGAGTGAAGCTTCAAAAGTTAACTGCCAAAGTTTTTGTTCCAAGCTTATGAGTGGACAGGAGTGTTACTTTTTTAAAAATGAAAAACGCTGACAAAAGGCAGGAAAAAAGGGGAAAAACAGGAAAAAAAAATTAAAACAAAACAAAAAAAACCAGAGGATATATGCCAAAATAAACCAAAATTAATGCAGTGATCATAGCACAGTCCTTAAAGAAAAGTGGCATACAATCTTAAAATGTATTTCTAGAAATACTATTATATATTATGTGGTCTAGTTCCATTGTGGAAGCTTTTCTGTTCTCTCTGTATTTTATTAACTGTCTCCTTTATTGGACATGCCCTAATTTTCAGTGGCAACGTTTATTTTTTCGAGATGGGACTCCCTTCCTTCGTTTGCTCCTTTAATACTGTGTCCTATTTTTATCTCAAAAGCCCCATAATATCTCTTTATGAGTTTTGGTCTCTGTAGAGATGCAGAAGAAAAAAAACCAACAACTAAAAAAAAAGTAACAACTTTGGTTCCATTACCTACTTGGTCTTCTAAATTTACTCTATGATGAAGGAGCAGTTCTCTTTCTCAGGTTAGCAATAGCCTATATATTTCATCAATTGCCTCTAAATTCTTTCGCCTCCTTTGATCAACAATAAGAGGATATTTGGCTTCATCAGATAAAGCATAAAACAGAGAACATAATTTACCTTTGTGTAATATCTTTGGTAATTTTAGAAAAAAAGGTACAAAGAATATAAATTAAGCTCCAAAAGGCTCTCCAACTAAAAACAAAAGCTATGGTCCTAGATAAATAAATGAGTGACAGGAAAGTGGGTGCAGAGTGGAAGTGTTCAGGGGTTCTAAGGACTGCGGTGGTACCAACAGATGACCGTCACATCCTGCATGCCACATTCATCTCCCCAAGAGCCCAGGGCTGAGATGTGCCCCCATCCACTTGATGTCTTCTACTGTTAGTTTTATATTGGGTTGGTGTGATAATATTGCATAACAAACTAAACGGCAGTAGCAAATTTGCACATTTGAAATGAACACGTTAGCATTTGCTGAATTCAGTCTTCATTAACTCCCATAACAAGTTCAATCTGAAACCTAATTTACATTCAAACAGATTAATGCCACCAAGCAGGTCTGAACTGATGTTTAAATTCAGCACCATCACCACCACCACCACTCGCCACTTCCAGTAAAGTTGCTCAGGGGAGCCAGGTTTTGGTCATTCTGCAAACAGAGCAACACAAGCTGGTTCTAAGTACAGAGCGCCCGTGGCATCACAACTTGCTTACACAAGGGAGAGCCTTCCACAGATAGACTGTCAGGCTAACTACTGTGAGATTTTTTTTGGGGTGCTGCCTATGGTTCCTTGTGCTGGTAAAATGCTATGGCAAAAAAATAGGAAAATCTGAAACAACCCCTTCCCACTTCCAATACTGCTTTGTGGAATGAATCTGCATTGTTCCTAGAGTGTGTCTAATTTTTTTTCTGTCATTCATTCTCTTTCTGGCAGGACTTCACATCTGTGTGAGAGGGTCTTCATGTGAAGAGTGCAGCATTTGGGACCTTTTTGAAAAAGACCAAAACGGAATGTTCTCTGACTTTAGAGAAAACATGGTGATGTCTGAAGGAAAATGGAATGAGTGACAGAAAACTACAAACAAGAAATGACATTCAGCTTTGTATAATAAAAACACCTATTAACATTCATCACAAGGTACAGAAAACTTTAAGCCTCCAAGAGGCCATGGGCCCAAATGGAGGCCTGAGGTCAGAACTTAAAATGGTATAGTAGAAGCAAAAAAAAAAAAAAAAGCAATACATTAAAAAGTTTGGGATAATTATTTTTTAACCCCTCCCCCCAATACACACACAAAGGCCTTCCCCATCCCACCTGGAAGCAAAACAAAACAAAACAAAAAAACCAAAAGAGTAAAGGCAGTGATAATCAACATGCAGTACTGTGCAAATAGGTCGTCCACTGGAGTCCTTATTCCCGGGCAGAGGCCTGGTCTGCAGCTCAGGTGCACATGCTCAGCTGGGTGTCCTCAGTGTCCGACGTCGGCAGGACTGCAGTTCAAAGTCTGCTGCTAAAAGTGAATCAGTTTAGCAAATTTACAACAGATGTTGACTGTTAAGAGAGGAAAATCCCAAGTACCAAACAAGTCCATCCAATGCACAGAGTACAAATTCCTTTTTTCAACAAAAAGTAGAAAAATCAAAAATACTCCCAAATGGGATTCTTGATGGCACTAAGAGTTAACACATTTCAGAGTTGTCAAAATGTAGTGAAACTCCTCCAGACTGTACAACAAATGGAGAACAATTTCACCGCTAACTTTTGACGTGTTTTGTTTTTTCCCAATCTTCATTTTTGGGGTTGGCCCGCCCAGACGTTCATTCCATGTCCTCATTTACTGGTTCGTCTTCGTAATCTCTGTCATGGTCAAAATCTGGACTGTGGTTGGCTGTTGTCACTAAGGAGAGAGGCCCTTCAGCTTCCTCTGGGTCGAGCGGCTCTTCTTTGACATGTACAGGATGCCTGGAAAAACAAGAAAAGGTTCATTGAGGGAACTTCCCAACCCAACGCAATCTGCCTGCTTTGGGCGACACAAAAGCCACCCTCTAGGGCTGCATTGTCCAACATAGCAGCCACTAGCCACATGTGTCTATTTAAATGAAAACTAATTAAAATTTAATACAATGTAAAATTCAGTTTCTCTGTTGCACTGGCCACATTTCAAATGCTCAAGGGCCACATGTGGCTGATGGCTGCCACACTGGATAGTACAGAGACAGCAGTTTTTACCACTGGACAGTGCTGCTCTACAATGACTGGTATCTGGACAGAAACGGGCCTCTCCTCCTCGGCAGTGCTTCTTACACATCAGCATGTACGCAAATCATCTCAGGATCTGGATGAAATGCAGCATGTGACTCAGCAGATCTGGGGTGGGGCCTGAGACTCGGCATCTCTAATAAGCTCCCAGGTGATGCTGCTAGTCCAGGGACCACACTGTGAGGACCAGAAAACAGGCCCTGTCACGGAATCCTGGGTGGATGAGTACAAATCTTCAAATAATTACGTGAAATAAGAGTCTGTAAGACAACTGTGGTGTGTGGGGACTGCGGAGGCTGGAGGCTGGGCTGTTCGTGGCGTGCTGTGTGTTCTGCTTTGTTAGTTAACATGCGGAACCTGTGAAAGAACTCTCCAGAGACCGAGCCCAAGCGAGGTTCTATCATTAATCAACTTCAAGCAAACACAGCAAAGAGACACCATGATACATGCTTGAAACTCCAAATTAATGCATATTTTTACAAACTGTCAATAAGGCAAGAAAAGCCCTGCCAGGAAACACAAACGAAGAGGAGAAAGCTCGCTCAACACAACAATATGATAAGAAAGCAGGGCCCCAATCAGAATAATAACGCTGTCAGCTGTAAACAAGGCAGAACATGAGGCCCGGGCTGGTAGCGGCCACTGGGACACGGGGCTGCGATGAGATCTGCCAGCTTTCTCCTTATGGACCAGCGCAGGGTTCAGCTGAAGGGTACTGAGGCGGGGGTG